>NC_034188.2:7190125-7347625 GCF_002021735.2 Oncorhynchus kisutch
GGCCGCAAATAGCTTTTGACTGGTACTGCATACAGTCTGGCCGCAAATAGCTTTTTACTGGTACTGCATACAGTCTGGCCGCAAATAGCTTTTGACTGGTACTGCATACAGTCTGGCCGCAAATAGCTTTTTACTGGTACTGCATACAGTCTGGCCGCAAATAGCTTTTGACTGGTACTGCATACAGTCTGGCCGCAAATAGCTTTTGACTGGTACTGCATACAGTCTGGCCGCAAATAGCTTTTTACTGGTACTGCATACAGTCTGGCCGCAAATAGCTTTTGACTGGTACTGCATACAGTCTGGCCGCAAATAGCTTTTTACTGGTACTGCATACAGTCTGGCCGCAAATAGCTTTTGACTGGTACTGCATACAGTCTGGCCGCAAATAGCTTTTTACTGGTACTGCATACAGTCTGGCCGCAAATAGCTTTTGACTGGTACTGCATACAGTCTGGCCGCAAATAGCTTTTGACTGGTACTGCATACAGTCTGGCCGCAAATAGCTTTTTACTGGTACTGCATACAGTCTGGCCGCAAATAGCTTTTGACTGGTACTGCATACAGTCTGGCCGCAAATAGCTTTTTACTGGTACTGCATACAGTCTGGCCGCAAATAGCTTTTGACTGGTACTGCATACAGTCTGGCCGCAAATAGCTTTTGACTGGTACTCTCTATATACACAAATCTTTTTTAAATATATCTTTAATGTATTATTTTCAACCCTCCATTTACATTCTTAGTTACAGCCTAATGTTAGCTAGCTAACATTGAACCAGGTTTACATTCTTAGTTACAGCCTAATGTTAGCTAGCTAACATTGAACCAGGTTTACATTCTTAGTTACAGCCTAATGTTAGCTAGCTAACATTGAACCAGGTTTACATTCTTAGTTACAGCCTAATGTTAGCTAGCTAACATTGAACCAGGTTTACATTCTTAGTTACAGCCTAATGTTAGCTAGCTAACATTGAACCAGGTTTACATTCTTAGTTACAGCCTAATGTTAGCTAGCTAACATTGAACCAGGTTTACATTCTTAGTTACAGCCTAATGTTAGCTAGCTAACATTGAACCAGGTTTACATTCTTAGTTACAGCCTAATGTTAGCTAGCTAACATTGAACCAGGTTTACATTCTTAGTTACAGCCTAATGTTAGCTAGCTAACATTGAACCAGGTTTACATTCTTAGTTACAGCCTAATGTTAGCTAGCTAACATTGAACCAGGTTTACATTCTTAGTTACAGCCTAATGTTAGCTAGCTAACATTGAACCAGGTTTACATTCTTAGTTACAGCCTAATGTTAGCTAGCTAACATTGAACCAGGTTTACATTCTTAGTTACAGCCTAATGTTAGCTAGCTAACATTGAACCAGGTTTACATTCTTAGTTACAGCCTAATGTTAGCTAGCTAACATTGAACCAGGTTTACATTCTTAGTTACAGCCTAATGTTAGCTAGCTAACATTGAACCAGGTTTACATTCTTAGTTACAGCCTAATGTTAGCTAGCTAACATTGAACCAGGTTTACATTCTTAGTTACAGCCTAATGTTAGCTAGCTAACATTGAACCAGGTTTACATTCTTAGTTACAGCCTAATGTTAGCTAGCTAACATTGAACCAGGTTGGTTAGCTTTAGCTACCTGCAGATTCATATAACGGCTATGACAATGTTTGTGTTGGTTGGTGGTACTATGAGTTGGGATCATGCCAGTTGATTGTTTAGCTAACTAGGTAGCTAGCAACATATCTAAACAAAAGACAAAAGGCTATGTCTAAACCAAACACTCGCCAGAAGATTATATGACCCATCATGTTAGCTAGATGTGGCTGAGGGTTGCCTAAAGGTCTGGCCAGAGGGTGAGGAGGCAGCTTTATAGGAGTACTCTAGCTAACAATGCTCTGAATTGTACTGACTATGCTGAACATACAATCAGGCTCCTCAGCGGAGACATCAACAGGCTGTGTGTTATAGTAAGTTATTAATGTCAGCTGTTGTAATCTGTCTGTGGATCCATCAGTGCTGCCTCATGAAACTGAGGCAGACTGGGCCAGCCAGAGGAAAACTGGCTCCAGACCTCTACCTCTCCCTTTTAATCAATGCTAATCCCACTCCCTCCCTTGTTTGTGATGCCAGCCAACACAGGGACGGAAGGAGAATGTACCCTGATAATCACGGTGTATGGCCCAACTAAGACAGCATGTTATCATTAGATTAAAAAGAAGAATGAATTACAAGGGAAACAGCAGTATATCCATATGTTGATCCATGTATCATGTTATAGAGTAAAGTAGAGATAGACCAACTAACCACAGCAGCAAACTGGAGCAAAAAATGTCAAAGACAATTAGAGCGTTTGGCTCGTTACTAAATTAAACAAAACAACAACAAAGAAATAGGTGAAAAAAATCCCACAAGAAATATACATAACAATAATGAGGCGATATACAGGGGGTACTGGTACCAAGTCAATGTGTGGGGGTACAGGTTAGTCACCATCATTACTCTACAGCACTATCACCACCATTAATACCCTACAGCACTATTACCACCATTAATACCCTACAGCACTATTACCACCATTAATACCCTACAGCACTATCACCACCATTAATACCCTACAGCACTATTACCACCATTAATACCCTACAGCACTATTACCACCATTAATACCCTACAGCACTATCACCACCATTAATACCCTACAGCACTATCACCACCATTAATACTCTACAGCACTATTACCACCATTATTACTCTACAGCACTATCACCACCATTAATACTCTACCGCACTATCACCACCATTAATACCCTACATCACTATCACCACCATTAATACCCTACAGCACTATCACCACCATCACTACCCTACAGCACTATCACCACCATTAATACCCTACAACACTATCACCACCATCACTACCCTGCAGCACTATCAACCACCATTAATACCCTACAACACTATTACCACCATTAATACCCAACAGCACTATTACCACCATTAATACCCTACAACACTATTACCACCATTAATACCCTACAGCACTATTACCACCATTAATACCATACAGCACTATCACCACCATTAATACCCTACAGCACTATCACCACCATCACTACCCTGCAGCACTATCAACCACCATTAATACCCTACAACACTATTACCACCATTAATACCCAACAGCACTATTTCCACCATTAATACCCTACAACACTATCACCACCATTAATACCCTACAGCACTATCACCACCATGAATACCCTACAGCACTATCACCACCATTAATACTCTACAGCACTATCACCACCATAACTACCCTGCAGCACTATCACCCACCATTAATACCCTACAACACTATTACCACCATTAATACCCAACAGCACTATTACCACCATTAATACCCTACAACACTATCACCACCATTAATACCCTACAGCACTATCACCACCATTAATACCCTACAGCACTATCACCACCATTAATACTCTACAGCACTATTACCACCAGTATTACTCTACAGCACTATCACCACCATTAATATTCTACAGCACTATTACCACCAGTATTACTCTACAGCACTATCACCACCATTAATACCCTACAGCACTATCACCACCATCAATACCCTACAGCACTATCACCACCATCAATACCCTACAGCACTATCACCACCATTAATACCCTACAGCACTATCACCACCATTAATACCCTACAGCACTATCACCACCATTAATACTCTACAGCACTATTACCACCATTATTACTCTACAGCACTATCACCACCATTAATATTCTACAGCACTATTACCACCATTATTACTCTACAGCACTATCACCACCATTAATACCCTACAGCACTATCACCACCATTAATACCCTACAGCACTATCACCACCATCACTACCCTGCAGCACTATCAACCACCATTAATACCCTACAACACTATTACCACCATTAATACCCAACAGCACTATTACCACCATTAATACCCTACAACACTATTACCACCATTAATACCCTACAGCACTATTACCACCATTAATACCATACAGCACTATCACCACCATTAATACCCTACAGCACTATCACCACCATCACTACCCTGCAGCACTATCAACCACCATTAATACCCTACAACACTATTGCCACCATTAATACCCAACGGCACTATTACCACCATTAAAACCCTACAACACTATCACCACCATTAATACCCTACAGCACTATCACCACCATTAATACCCTACAGCACTATCACCACCATTAATACTCTACATCACTATTACCACCATTATTACTCTACAGCACTATCACCACCATTAATACTCTACAGCACTATCACCACCATTAATACCCTACAGCACTATCACCACCATAACTACCCTGCAGCACTATCAACCACCATTAATACCCTACAACACTATTACCACCATTAATACCCAACAGCACTATTACCACCATTAATACCCTACAACACTATCACCACCATTAATACCCTACAGCACTATCACCACCATTAATACCCTACAGCACTATCACCACCATTAATACTCTACAGCACTATCACCACCATTAATACCCTACAGCACTATCACCACCATCAATACCCTACAGCACTATCACCACCATCAATACCCTACAGCACTATCACCACCATTAATACTCTACAGCACTATCACCACCATTAATACCCTACAGCACTATCACCACCATTAATACCCTACAGCACTATCACCACCATTAATACTCTACAGCACTATTACCACCATTATTACTCTACAGCACTATCACCACCATTAATATTCTACAGCACTATTACCACCATTATTACTCTACAGCACTATCACCACCATTAATACCCTACAGCACTATCACCACCATTAATACCCTACAGCACTATCACCACCATCACTACCCTGCAGCACTATCAACCACCATTAATACCCTACAACACTATTACCACCATTAATACCCAACAGCACTATTACCACCATTAATACCCTACAACACTATTACCACCATTAATACCCTACAGCACTATTACCACCATTAATACCATACAGCACTATCACCACCATTAATACCCTACAGCACTATCACCACCATCACTACCCTGCAGCACTATCAACCACCATTAATACCCTACAACACTATTGCCACCATTAATACCCAACGGCACTATTACCACCATTAAAACCCTACAACACTATCACCACCATTAATACCCTACAGCACTATCACCACCATTAATACCCTGCAGCACTATCACCACCATTAATACTCTACAGCACTA
The DNA here is from genome assembly GCF_002021735.2 of Oncorhynchus kisutch. Taxonomy (NCBI): domain Eukaryota; kingdom Metazoa; phylum Chordata; class Actinopteri; order Salmoniformes; family Salmonidae; genus Oncorhynchus; species Oncorhynchus kisutch. The sequence goes on from NC_034188.2 coordinate 7,195,430, forward strand.
TTACCACCATTATTACTCTACAGCACTATCACCACCATTAATACTCTACAGCACTATCACCACCATTAATACCCTACAGCACTATCACCACCATAACTACCCTGCAGCACTATCAACCACCATTAATACCCTACAACACTATTACCACCATTAATACCCAACAGCACTATTACCACCATTAATACCCTACAACACTATCACCACCATTAATACCCTACAGCACTATCACCACCATTAATACCCTACAGCACTATCACCACCATTAATACTCTACAGCACTATTACCACCATTATTACTCTACAGCACTATCGCCACCATTAATACCCTACAGCACTATCACCACCATCAATACCCTACAGCACTATCACCACCATTAATACTCTACAGCACTATCACCACCATTAATACCCTACAGCACTATCACCACCATCAATACCCTACAGCACTATCACCGCCATTAATACCCTACAGCACTATTACCACCATTAATACCCTACAGCACTATTACCACCATTAATACCCTACAGCACTATCACCACCATTAATACCCTACAGCACTATCACCACCATTAATACCCTACAGCATTATTACCACCATTAATACCCTACAACCCTATTACCACCATCACTACCCTACAGCACTATTACCACCATTAATACCCTACAACACTATCACCACCATTAATACCCTACAGCATTATCACCACCATTAATACCCTACAGCACTATTACAACCATCACTACCCTACAACACTAAAACCACCATCAGATAATCTATGCCCTACAACAATATTACCACCATTAATACTCTACAGCACGATTACCACCAGTATTACCCTACAACACTATTACCACCATCAGATCATCAATACCCTATAACACTATTACCACCATTAATACCCTACAACACTATTACCACCATTACTATCCAACAACACTATTACCACCATTAATACCCTACAACACTATTACCACCATTAATACCCTACAACACTATTACCACCATTAATACCCTACAACACTATTACCACCATTAATATCCTACAACGCTATCACCACCATTAATAACCTACAACACTATTACCACCATCAGATCATCAATACCCTACAACACTATTACAACCATCAGATCATCAATACCCTATAACACTATTACCACCATTAATACCCTACAGCACTATTACAACCATCACTACCCTACAACACTATTACCACAATCAGATAATCAATAGTCTACAACAATATTACCACCATTAATACTCTACAACACTATTACCACCATCAGATCATCAATACCCTGTAACACTATTACCACCATTAATACCCTACAACACTATTACCACCATTAATATCCGACAACACTATTACCACCATTAATACCATACAACACTATTACCACCATTAATACCATACAACACTATTACCACCATTAATACCCTACAACACTATTACCACCATCAGATCATCAATACCCTACAACACTATTACCACCATTAATACCATACAACACTATTACCATCATTAATATCCTACAACACTATTACCACCAGTAATATCCTACAACACTATCACCACCATTAATACCCTACAACACTATTACCACCATCAGATCATCAATACCCTACAACACTATTACCACCATTAATATCCTACAACACTATTACCACCATCAATACCCTACAACATTATTACCACCATTAATAACCTACAACACTATTACTACCATCACTACCCTACAACACTATCACCACCATTAATACCCTACAACACTATTACCACCATTAATACCCTACAACACTATTACCACCATCAGATCATCAATACCCTACAACACTATTACAACCATCAGATCATCAATACCCTACAACACTATTACCACCATTAATACCCTACAACACTATTACCACCATCAGATCATCAATACCCTACAACACTATTACCACCATTAATACCCTACAACACTATTACCACCATTAATATCCTACAACACTATTACCACCATTAATACCCTACAACACTATTACCACCATTAATACCCTACAACACTATTACCACCATTAATACCCTACAACACTATTACCACCATTAATATCCTACAACACTATCACCACCATTAATACCCTACAACACTATTACCACCATCAGATCATCAATACCCTACAACACTATTACCACCATTAATATCCTACAACACTATTACCACCATCAATACCCTACAACATTATTACCACCATTAATAACTTACAACACTATTACCACCATCACTACCCTACAACACTATCACCACCATTAATACCCTACAACACTATTACCACCATTAATACCCTACATCACTATTACCACCATTAATACCCTACAACACTATTACCACCATTAATACCCTACAACACTATTACCACCATTAATACCCAACAGCACTATTACCACCATTAATACCCTACAACACTATTACCACCATTAATACCCTACAGCACTATTACCACCATTAATACCATACAGCACTATCACCACCATTAATACCCTACAGCACTATCACCACCATCACTACCCTGCAGCACTATCAACCACCATTAATACCCTACAACACTATTGCCACCATTAATACCCAACGGCACTATTACCACCATTAAAACCCTACAACACTATCACCACCATTAATACCCTACAGCACTATCACCACCATTAATACCCTGCAGCACTATCACCACCATTAATACTCTACAGCACTATTACCACCATTATTACTCTACAGCACTATCACCACCATTAATACTCTACAGCACTATCACCACCATTAATACCCTACAGCACTATCACCACCATAACTACCCTGCAGCACTATCAACCACCATTAATACCCTACAACACTATTACCACCATTAATACCCAACAGCACTATTACCACCATTAATACCCTACAACACTATCACCACCATTAATACCCTACAGCACTATCACCACCATTAATACCCTACAGCACTATCACCACCATTAATACTCTACAGCACTATTACCACCATTATTACTCTACAGCACTATCGCCACCATTAATACCCTACAGCACTATCACCACCATCAATACCCTACAGCACTATCACCACCATTAATACTCTACAGCACTATCACCACCATTAATACCCTACAGCACTATCACCACCATCAATACCCTACAGCACTATCACCGCCATTAATACCCTACAGCACTATTACCACCATTAATACCCTACAGCACTATTACCACCATTAATACCCTACAGCACTATCACCACCATTAATACCCTACAGCACTATCACCACCATTAATACCCTACAGCATTATTACCACCATTAATACCCTACAACCCTATTACCACCATCACTACCCTACAGCACTATTACCACCATTAATACCCTACAACACTATCACCACCATTAATACCCTACAGCATTATCACCACCATTAATACCCTACAGCACTATTACAACCATCACTACCCTACAACACTAAAACCACCATCAGATAATCTATGCCCTACAACAATATTACCACCATTAATACTCTACAGCACGATTACCACCAGTATTACCCTACAACACTATTACCACCATCAGATCATCAATACCCTATAACACTATTACCACCATTAATACCCTACAACACTATTACCACCATTACTATCCAACAACACTATTACCACCATTAATACCCTACAACACTATTACCACCATTAATACCCTACAACACTATTACCACCATTAATACCCTACAACACTATTACCACCATTAATATCCTACAACGCTATCACCACCATTAATAACCTACAACACTATTACCACCATCAGATCATCAATACCCTACAACACTATTACAACCATCAGATCATCAATACCCTATAACACTATTACCACCATTAATACCCTACAGCACTATTACAACCATCACTACCCTACAACACTATTACCACAATCAGATAATCAATAGTCTACAACAATATTACCACCATTAATACTCTACAACACTATTACCACCATCAGATCATCAATACCCTGTAACACTATTACCACCATTAATACCCTACAACACTATTACCACCATTAATATCCGACAACACTATTACCACCATTAATACCATACAACACTATTACCACCATTAATACCATACAACACTATTACCACCATTAATACCCTACAACACTATTACCACCATCAGATCATCAATACCCTACAACACTATTACCACCATTAATACCATACAACACTATTACCATCATTAATATCCTACAACACTATTACCACCAGTAATATCCTACAACACTATCACCACCATTAATACCCTACAACACTATTACCACCATCAGATCATCAATACCCTACAACACTATTACCACCATTAATATCCTACAACACTATTACCACCATCAATACCCTACAACATTATTACCACCATTAATAACCTACAACACTATTACTACCATCACTACCCTACAACACTATCACCACCATTAATACCCTACAACACTATTACCACCATTAATACCCTACAACACTATTACCACCATCAGATCATCAATACCCTACAACACTATTACAACCATCAGATCATCAATACCCTACAACACTATTACCACCATTAATACCCTACAACACTATTACCACCATCAGATCATCAATACCCTACAACACTATTACCACCATTAATACCCTACAACACTATTACCACCATTAATATCCTACAACACTATTACCACCATTAATACCCTACAACACTATTACCACCATTAATACCCTACAACACTATTACCACCATTAATACCCTACAACACTATTACCACCATTAATATCCTACAACACTATCACCACCATTAATACCCTACAACACTATTACCACCATCAGATCATCAATACCCTACAACACTATTACCACCATTAATATCCTACAACACTATTACCACCATCAATACCCTACAACATTATTACCACCATTAATAACTTACAACACTATTACCACCATCACTACCCTACAACACTATCACCACCATTAATACCCTACAACACTATTACCACCATTAATACCCTACATCACTATTACCACCATTAATACCCTACAACACTATTACCATCATTAATATCCTACAACACTATCACCACCATTAATACCCTACAACACTATTACCACCATTAATACCCTACAACACTATTACCACCATTAATACCCTACAACACTATTACCATCATTAATACCCTACAAAACTATCACCACCATTAATATCCTACACCACTATCACCACCATTAATACCCTACAGCACTATCACCACCATTAATACTCTACAGCACTATTACCACCATTATTACTCTACAGCACTATCACCACCATTAATACTCTACAGCACTATTTCCACCATTAATACCCTACAACACTATCACCACCATTAATACCCTACAGCACTATCACCACCATTAATACCCTACAGCACTATCACCACCATTAATACTCTACAGCACTATTACCACCATTATTACTCTACAGCACTATCGCCACCATTAATACCCTACAGCACTATCACCACCATCAATACCCTACAGCACTATCACCACCATTAATACTCTACAGCACTATCACCACCATTAATACCCTACAGCACTATCACCACCATCAATACCCTACAGCACTATCACCGCCATTAATACCCTACAGCACTATTACCACCATTAATACCCTACAGCACTATTACCACCATTAATACCCTACAGCACTATCACCACCATTAATACCCTACAGCACTATCACCACCATTAATACCCTACAGCATTATTACCACCATTAATACCCTACAACACTATTACCACCATCACTACCCTACAGCACTATTACCACCATTAATACCCTACAACACTATCACCACCATTAATACCCTACAGCACTATCACCACCATTAATACCCTACAGCACTATTACAACCATCACTACCCTACAACACTATTACCACCATCAGATAATCTATGCCCTACAACAATATTACCACCATTAATACTCTACAGCACGATTACCACCAGTATTACCCTACAACACTATTACCACCATCAGATCGTCAATACCCTATAACACTATTACCACCATTAATACCCTACAACACTATTACCACCATTACTATCCAACAACACTATTACCACCAGTAATACCCTACAACACTATTACCACCATTAATACCCTACAACACTATTACCACCATTAATACCCCTACAACACTATTACCACCATTAATATCCTACAACGCTATCACCACCATTAATAACCTACAACACTATTACCACCATCAGATCATCAATACCCTACAACACTATTACAACCATCAGATCATCAATACCCTATAACACTATTACCACCATTAATACCCTACAACACTATTACAACCATCACTACCCTACAACACTATTACCACAATCAGATAATCAATAGTCTACAACAATATTACCACCATTAATAACCTACAACACTATTACCACCATCAGATCATCAATACCCTACAACACTATTACAACCATCAGATCATCAATACCCTATAACACTATTACCACCATTAATACCCTACAACACTATTACAACCATCACTACCCTACAACACTATTACCACAATCAGATAATCAATAGTCTACAACAATATTACCACCATTAATACCCTACAAAACTATTACCACCATTAATATCCTACAACACTATCACCACCATTAATACCCTACACCACTATTACCACCATCAGATCATCAATACCCTACAACACTATTACCACCATTAATATCCTACAACACTATTACCACCATCAATACCCTACAACATTATTACCACCATTAATAACTTACAACACTATTACCACCATCACTACCCTACAAGACTATCACCACCATTAATACCCTACAACACTATTACCACCATTAATACCCAACAACACTATTACCACCATTAATACCCTACAACACTATTACCATCATTAATATCCTACAAAACTATCACCACCATTAATATCCTACAACACTATTACCACCATTAATATCCTACAACACTATTACCACCATCAGATCATCAATACCCTACAACACTATTACCACCATTAATACCCTACAACACTATTACCACCATTAATAACCTACAACACTATTACCACCATTAATATCCTACAACACTATTACCACCATTAATACCTTACAACACTATTACCACCATTAATACCCTACAACACTATTACTACCATTAATACCCTAGAACACTATTACCACCATTAATATCCTACAACACTATCACCACCATTAATACGCTACAACACTATTACCACCATCAGATCATCAATACCCTACAACACTATTACCACCATTAATATCCTACAACACTATTACCACCATCAATACCCTACAACATTACTACCACCATTAATAACCTACAACACTATTACCACCATCACTACCCTACAACACTATCACCACCATTAATACCCTACAACACTATTACCACCATTAATACCCTACAACACTATTACCACCATCAGATCATCAACACCCTACAACACTATTACAACCATCAGATCATAAATACCCTACAACACTATTACCACCATTAATACCCTACAACACTATTACCACCATCAGATCATCAATACCCTACAACACTATTACCACCATCAGATCATCAATATCCTACAACACTATCACCACCATTAATACCCTAGAACACTATTACCACCATTAATATCCTACAACACTATCACCACCATTAATACCCTACAACACTATTACCACCATCAGATCATCAATACCCTATAACACTATTACCACCATCAATACCCTACAACATTACTACCACCATTAATAACCTACAACACTATTACCACCATCACTACCCTACAACACTATCACCACCATTAATACCCTACAACACTATTACCACCATTAATACCCTACAACACTATTACCACCATCAGATCATCAACACCCTACAACACTATTACAACCATCAGATCATCAATACCCTACAACACTATTACCACCATTAATACCCTACAACACTATTACCACCATCAGATCATCAATACCCTACAACACTATTACCACCATCAGATCATCAATACCCTACAAAACTATTACCACCATTAATACCCTACAACACTATTACCACCATTAATATCCTACAACACTATTACCACCATTAATACCCTACAACACTATTTCCACCATTAATACCCTACAACACTATTACCACCATTAATACCCTACAACACTATTACCACCATTAATAACCTACAACACTATTACCACCATTAATACCCTAAAACACTATTACCACCATCATTTCCCTACATCAATATTACCACCATCAATACCCTACAACACTATTACCACCATCATTACCCTATACCACTATTACCACCATCACTACCCTACAACACTATTACCACCATCACTACCCTACAATACTCTTACCACCATCACTACCCTACAACACTATTACCACCATTAATACCCTACAACACTATCACCACCATTAATACCCTACAACACTATTACCACCATTAATACCCTACAACACTATTACCACCATTAATACCCTACAACACTATTACCACCATCACTACCCTACAACACTATTACCACCATTAATACCCTACAACACTATCACCACCATTAATACCCAACAACACTATTACCACAATTAATACCCTACAACACTATCACCACCATTAATACCCTACAACACTATTACCACCATTAATACCCTACAACACTATTACCACCATTAATACCCTACTGCACTATTACCACCATTAATACCCTACAACACTATTACCACCATCAGATCACCAATACCCTACAAAACTATTACCACCATTAATACTCTACAACACAATTACCCCCATCACTACCCTACAACACTATTACCACCATCACTACCCTACAACACTACTACCACCATCAATACCCTACAACACTATTACCACCATCAGATCATCACTACCCTACAACACTATTACCACCATTAATACCCTACAACACTATCACCACCATTAATACCCTACAACACTATCACCACCATTAATACCCTACAACACTATTACCACCATTAATACCCTACAACACTATTACCACCAGTAATACCCTACAACACTATTACCACCATTAATACCCTACAACACTATTACAACCATCAGATCATCAATACCCTACAACACTATTACCACCATCAGATCATCAATACCCTACAACACTATTACCACCATCAGATTACCATTAGAATGTAGTTATTGCTGGGACTGATGAATAATGTGGTCTAATGGGCAAGCAGACTGCTGCTCGGTGCTCAACCCAAACCCCATGAGACCCAGTGACAACTAATTGGTTTTCCCATATCTTCTCAAAATCACATTTTCTAACTTTGTTTTTGCTATTTGCCTTATAACCTTTTCAAACGATACAAGAATTAGAATAAGCGAGGAAGAAATAACGTAAATGAAGTTTAAAAAATCATGTGATCTCTCAAAATCTTTCCATATAATACTATAATTAAGAATGTGCCTGATGACAAATCTCCAGAGAAGGGATTTCATATTGTATAATGTGTTATGGTGCAGAGCTCTAAATGGCATTATTTTCAAAGCAATCAGGAAGCTTGTTCTCTTTCTGCCTCAGCACCTCTGTTTTGGGTGATGAATCATCGCTTGAAGAGGACCAATGCATCTGGTTCAGGCAGGAATTTCGTCTGTGAATCCCAGATCAGACTTCACATGGTATACAACAAGGTGATGAATTCCAGATCAGACTTCACATGGCATACAACAAGGTGATGAATCCCAGATCAGACTTCACATGGTATACAACAAGGTAATGAATCCCAGATCAGACTTCACATGGTATACAACAAGGTGATGAATCCCAGATCAGACTTCATATGGTATACAACAAGGTGATGAATTCCAGATCAGACTTCACATGGTATACAACAAGGTGATGAATCCCAGATCAGACTTCACATCGTATACAACAAGGTAATGAATCCCAGATCAGACTTCACATGGTATACAACAAGGTAATGAATCCCAGATCAGACTTCATATGGTATACAACAAGGTGATGAATCCCAGATCAGACCTCACATGGTATACAACAAGGTGATGAAACCCAGATCAGACTTCACATGGTATACACCAAGGTGATGAATCCCAGATCAGACATCACATGGTATACAACAAGGTGATGAATTCCAGATCAGACTTCACATGGTATACAACAAGGTGATGAATCCCAGATCAGACTTCACATGGTATACAACAAGGTGATGAAACCCAGATTAGACTTCACATGGTATACAACAAGGTGATGAATCCCAGATCAGACTTCACATGGTATACAACAAGGTGATGAATCCCAGATCAGACTTCACATGGTATACAACAAGGTGATGAATCCCAGATCAGACTTCACATGGTATACAACAAGGTGATGAATCCCAGATCAGACTTCACATGGTATACAACAAGGTGATGAATCCCAGATCAGACTTCACATGGTATACAACAAGGTGATGAATCCCAGATCAGACTTCACATGGTATACAACAAGGTGATGTATCCCAGATCAGACATCACATGGTATACAACTTCTTGATGAATTCCAGATCAGACTTCACATGGTATACAACAAGGTGATGTATCCCAGATCAGACATCACATGGTATACAACTTCTTGATGAATTCCAGATCAGACTTCACATGGTATACAACAAGGTAATGAATCCCAGATCAGACTTCATATGGTATACAACAAGGTGATGAATCCCAGATCAGACTTCACATGGTATACAACAAGGTGATGAATCCCAGATCAGACTTCACATGGTATACAACAAGGTGATGTATCCCAGATCAGACATCACATGGTATACAACAAGGTGATGAATCCCAGATCAGACATCACATGGTATACAACTTGTTGATGAATTCCAGATCAGACTTCACATGGTATACAACAAGGTCATGAATCCCAGATCAGACCTCACATGGTATACAACAAGGTGATGAAACCCAGATCAGACTTCACATGGTATACACCAAGGTGATGAATCCCAGATCAGACTTCACATGGTATACAACAAGGTGATGAATCCCAGATCAGACTTCACATGGTATACAACAAGGTGATGAATCTCAGATCAGACTTCACATGGTATACAACAAGGTGATGAATCCCAGATCAGACTTCACATGGTATACAACAAGGTGATGAATCCCAGATCAGACTTCACATGGTATACAACAAGGTGATGAATCCCAGATCAGACTTCACATGGTATACAACAAGGTGATGAATCCCAGATCAGACTTCACATGGTATTACAACAAGGTGGTATTGACTTCTTCTGCTTCACTAGAGCTGGAGAGATTGACAAGTAGTTATCAAAGCAGAAAGGAACAACAAACTCAATAAGACTAGTACAGAACACAACGGAGTTCAAGAATCTCAGACACAACATCAGAGAAAGTTGCCTAATCCCTGTTGTTACCATTTTCATCATCACCATCATCAACATCATCATCATCATCATCATCAGATCAACATAAATTATATAACAATATTTCAAATACGCATCAAACAATGATATAGGACTACGTTACAGCTGTACTGGGGTCTAACACAGACTCTTAATTCAGCAAGTAATTACTTTTCTGTCACACAGGTCCGTCCCACACCTAAATTAACCTCCATTTTACGACTGTGATTGGCCCAGAGAAATGCACTAGGGAATAGGGTGCCAACCTTTGGATGAATTCAGAACAGTGTCCTATCTCTGATTGGGTACTAATCAGAGAGCTAGAGAGAAGGGCAGGCAGTGTGAGTAAAGTAAAGTCTACCGTTTCTGCATTTTCAACTGTTGAATTTGGCAATAGTAGAGTAAGCAGCCCATTGTCCGAGCCAGTACGCACGTAAGGCAGGAGCCCATCTCCTGTTTCTGTAGCGTTAGGCAGGAGCCCATCTCCTGTTTCTGTAGCGTTAGGCAGGAGCCCATCTCCTGTTTCTGTAGCGTTAGGCAGCTCGGTGAACAAGTACACTCCCTTGGACAGGACGCTAGTCTAGAATTTAAGCAAAAGATCTGTTTACCGTTGTCCCATAAAATAATGTAGGAGGGAAAGGATTATAGTCTCAGAATATGGGGATCGAACAGTAACTCAACCTATATAATGTCAAATTTAACATCACACTAAAATGTTCACAGAAATTCAGCAAATTAGTTAGACATTACATAAATATGAGATATAGGTAACTGACAAAATAATGGAAACACTTCAGTAAATGAGGGATACAAAGTATTTATATTTAAAGCAGGTGCTTCCACACAGGTGTAGTTCCTGAGTAAATTAATCAATTAGCATCCCATCATGCTTAGGGGGATGCATTTGACCTGCTTAAATAAGGGAAAAACATTGTTTTTATAAAAATCCTTTGCAGGCCATTATTTTGGCTACCCTGGCTAGGATGACAATGCCCCCATCCACAGAGTACGAGTGGTCCCTGAATGGTTTGATGGACATGAAAACGGTGTAAACCATATGCCATGGCCGTCTCAGTCACCAGACCTCAACTTAAATGAACACTTCTGGGAGATTCTGGAGCGGCACCTGAGACAGTGATTTCCACCACCGTCAACAAAACACTTCCATTTCTAATGGAAGAATGGCGTCGCATCCATCCAATAGAGTTCAAATCAAATGTTATTGGTCACATACACATGGTTAGCAGATGTTGTAGTGAGTGTAGCGAAATGCTTGTGCTTCTAGTTCTGACAACGCAGCAATATCTAACATCTAATCTAACAATTCCACAACAACTACCTAATCTAATCTAAGAAAAGGAATGGAATAAGAACATATCAATATAAATTATATGAATGAGAAATGACCGAGACGCATAGGCAAGATAGGCAATGCAAGATATGTAAACATTACTAAAGTGGCATTGTTTAAAGTGACTAGTGATCCATTTATTAAAGAGGCCAATGATTTCAAGTCTGTATGTAGGCAGCAGCCTCTCTGTGTTAGTGGTGGCTGTTCAACAGTCTGATGGCCTTGAGATAGAATATATTTTTCAGTCTCTCGGTCTCAGCTTTGATGCACCTGTACTGACCTCGCCTTCTGGATGGTAAGCGGGGTGAATAGGCAGTGGCTCGGGTGGTTGTTGTCCGTGATTATCTTTTTGGCTTTCCTGTGACATTGGGTGCTGTAGGTGTCCTGGAGGGCAGGTAGTTTGACCCCAGTGATTCATTGTGCAGACTGCACCACCCTCTGGAGAGCCCTGCTCTTGTGGTGATACAACCTGAGAGGATGCTCTCAATTGTGCATCTTTAAAGTTTTGTGAGGGTTTTTGGTGACAAGCCATATTTCTTCAGCCTCCTGAGGCCTTCTTCACCACATTATCTGTGTGGGTGGACCATTTAAGTTTGTCCGTGATTTGTAAGCCGAGGAACTTAAAACTTTCCACCTACTCCACTGCTTGTGGATGCTCCCTCTGCTGTTTCCTGATGTCCACAATAATATCCTTAGTTTTGTTGATGTTGAGTGAGAGGTTGTTTTCCTGACACCACACTCTGAGTGCCCTCACCTCCTCCCTATGGGCTGTCTTGTTGTTGTTGGTAATCAAGACTACTACTGTTGTGTCATCTGCAAACTTGATGACTGAGTTGGAGATGTGCATGGCCACACAGTCATGGGTGAATAGGGAGTACAGAAGGGGACTGAACACACACCCTTGTGAGGCCCCAGTGCTGAGGATCAGCAAAGTGGAGATTATGTTTCCTACCTTCACCACCTGGGGGCATCCTGTCAGGAAGTCCAGGACCCAACTGCACAGGGCGGGGTTGAGACCCAGGGCCTCAAGCATAATGATGAGCTTGGAGGATACTATGGTGTTGAAATCTGAACTGTAGTCAATGAACAGCACTCTCACATAGGTATTCCTCTTGTCCAGATGGGATAGGGCAGTCTGATGGCGATTGCATCGTCTGTGGATGTATTGGGGCGGTATGCAAATTGAAGTGGGTCTGGAGTGACCTTTATTTAACTAGGCAAGTCAGTTAAGAACAAATTCTTATTTTCAATGACGGCCTAGGAACAGTGGGTTAACTGCCTGTTCAGGGGCAGAACGACAGATTTTGTACTTTGTCAGCTCGGGGGTTTGAACTTGCAACCTTCCGGTTACTAGTCCAACGCTCTAACCACTAGGCTACGCTGCCGTGACAGGTAAGTTGGAGGTGATATGATCCTTGACTAGTCTCTCACTAGCACTTCATGATGACAGAGGTGAGTGCTACTGGGCAATAGTCATTTAGTTCAGTTACCTTTGCCTTCTTGGGTACAGGAACAATGCTGGCCATCTTGAAGAACATGGGGACAGCAAACTGGTATAGGGAGAGATTGAATATGTCCATAAACACACCAGCCAGCTGGTCTGCGCATGCTCTGAGGATCTGGCCAGGGATGCCATCTGGGCCGACAGACTTACGAGGGTTAACATGTTTAAATGTCTTACTCACGTCAGCCATGGAGAAGGAGAGCCCGCAGTCCATGGTAGCGGGCCACGTTGGTGGCACTGTATTATCTTCAAAGCGGGCAAAGAAGGTGCTTAGTTTGTCTGGAAGAAAGACGTCGGTGTCTGTGACGTGGCTGATTTTATTTTTGTAGTCCGTGACTGTTTGTAGACCCTGCCTCATACGTCTTGTGTCTGAGCCATTGAACCGCTTGTTTGCTTACCTTGTGGAGGGAATAACTACACTGTTTGTATTCGGCCATATTCCCAGTCATCTTTCCATGGTTAAATGCAGTAGTCTGCGCTTTCCACATTTTCTGGTTAGGTAGGTTTTAATAGTCACATTGGGTAAAACATCTCCTATGCACTTCCTTATAAACTCACTCATCGAATCAGCGTACAAATCCATATTATTCTTTGAGACTACCCAGAACATGTCCCAGTCAGTGTGATCAAAACAATCTTGAAGCGTGGTTTCTGATTGGTCAGACCAGCATTGAATAGTCCTTATCCCTGGTACATCCTGTTTGAGTTTCTACCTATAGGAAGGGAGGAGCAAAATTGAGTCATGATCAGATTTGCCAAACAGAGGGCAGGGGAGGGCCTTGTATGCATCGCGGAATTAGCAGTGATCCAGTGTTTTGCCAGCACGAGTGCTACAATCTATATACTGATAGAATTTAGGTAGCCTTGTTCTCAAATTTGCTTTGTTAAAATCCCTAGCTACAATACATGCAGCCTCAGGGTATATGGTTTCCAGTTTGCATAAATTCCAGTGATGTTCCTTGAGGGCTGTTGTAGTATCGGTTTGAGGGGGGATATACACGTCTGTGACAATAACCGACAGGAATTCTCTTGGGAGATAATACGGTCGGCATTTGATTATGAGGAATTCTTGATCAGGTGAACAAATGGACTTGAGTTCCTGTATGTTGTTACAATTACACCATGAGTCGTTAATCATGAAACATACACCCACGCCCTTCTTCTCGGAGAGATGTTTATTTCTGTCAGCGCAACGCACAAAGTATCCCGTTGTACTGACTCCGGCAGCATATCCCAAAAGAGCCATGTTACTGTGAAACAGAGTAAGTAATAATCCCTGATGTCTCACTGGAAAGCAACCTTAGCCCTAATTTCGTCTACCTTATTATCTAGAGACTGGACATTAGCGAGTGATCTACTCCGAAGCAGTGGCTGGTGTGCGCACCTCCGAAGTCTGACCAGAAGGCTGCTCCGTCTTCCAGACATTTGTAGAACCTATGCCAAGGTGCATTGAAGTTGTTCTGGCACCCAATTCCCCATTAAGGCACTTTATGTTGTTTCCTTTATTTTGGCACTTACCTGTATCATAATCTTAGTATGAGGACACTTCAATCAACTTTCAACATTTTATTGCCAAAATTAGCAATTTCAGAGACCTCTATTCGTCCACAGTTGTGCAATATTACCAATATAACAAATGTGCTGAAGAAATATCACAAAATAAGTGCAGCAATACAATAGCCTATCATATCTTTGGGAATACTGGGGAAAGAATGTGGATGGTTCCTTACCGTGGGTATATAAAGCATAGGGGGGAAATGGATTCAGCAGGAAGAAATCTAATCTGTGCAGTATGGCTTTCTCTATTAAAGTCTCAATGCTCTCACATTTATGTTGGTGTGTCTTGGCTTTGGCAATTGTAAAACATTTGTTATATATATATATACAGTATATCTCAAAAGGCAGTGGAGAAACATGTGGGTAATCATGGCATATCTAATGTTATTTCCATCTAATGTTATTTCCATCTAATGTTATTTCCATCTAATGTTATTTCCATGGAATGTCACTTTTGTTTCAATAAACCAAAATGATGAAAAACTGTTGCTGAACATTATTAAAACAAGATACATTATGTTACATGCTACTTTCAAGTCAGGTTTAAAGTCATATGGGAGACTGTCTGATTTCTAAATGGCACCATATTCCCTATATAGTGCACGACTTTTGACCAGTAGTGCACTATACAAGGAATAGGATGCCATTTGGGATTCATTCGGTGTTGAAATACAGCAACATCAGTCTCTCTTTGTTTCTCATTTCAGCTAGCTTCTCCTTGTCCTTCTTATTCTCCTTCTCCTTCTTCTCCTTGTCCTTCTTCTTCTCCTTGTCCTTCTTCTCCTTGTCCTTCTCATTCTCCTTCTCCTTCTTCTCCTTCTCCTGCTCCTTCTCCTTCTTCTCCTTCTCCTGCTCCTTCTCCTTCTTCTCCTTCTCCTGCTCCTTCTCCTTTTTCTCCTTCTCCTTCTTCTTCTTCTAACTCCTACTAGGTCCGTCATTTCATTGGTGTATTATACAGCCCCTTCTTTTTAAATTAAAAGTCACAATCTGCCTGTCAAGCAATTGCTAGTGCAGTTTGTCTCTGCCTTGTGGCAATAACGTTGTGGACTGAATATTTTAAGTCAACATGCAACCCCTTTTCTACCCCGTAGGTGCTTCTGTGTGATTAAATGACAATCTACTGCCAATATCACTTTGCAATAATTAAACTGCAGCAAGAACCTGGAGAGACAAAACACGTAGGGCTGTGTTCCAAATGGAACCACATACCCTGATTAGTGCACTACATTTGTGTGGGGCCCATAGGTTCTCTGGTCAAAAGTAGTGCACTATATAGGGAATGGGATACCATTTGGGATACACTAAGCAGCTTCTCCAGACAAAGAAAAACAACATAGTGAAAAGACCAAGTCTCAAGGGGGTATTAGCGTTTCCTGATCAACAGTCATGTAGCCTGTGGAGTGAGGAAGACTAGGATATGGGAGGAAGGCTTGCCAAAACAATGACTTATTGAATCTTCACATACAATTGAAATCAAATCAAGCTGCATTTGTCACATGCGCCGAATACAACAGGTTTAGACCTTACAGTGAAATGCTTACTTAACCAACAATGCAGTTTTAAGAAAATACCCCCCAAAAAAGTAAGAGATAAGAATAACAAATAATTAAAGAGCATCAGAAAATAAATAACAATAGTGGGGCTATATACAGGTGGTACCGGTACAGAGTCAATGTGGAGGCTATATACAGGGGGTACCGGTACAGAGTCAATGTGGAGGCTATATACAGGGGATACCGGTACAGAGTCAATGTGGAGGCTATATACAGGGGGTACCGGTAGAGAGTCAATGTGGAGGCTATATACAGGGGGTACCGGTACAGAGTCAATGTGGAGGCTATATACAGGGGGTACCAGTACAGAGTCAATGTGGAGGCTATATACAGGAGGTACCGGTACAGAGTCACTGGTGTCTAGGTAATTGAGGTAATATGTTCATGTAGGTAGAGTTATTAAAGTGACTATGCATTGATAATAACAGAGAGTAGCAGCAGCGTAGAAGAGGGGGGGGTGCAAATAGCCTGAGTAGCCATTTGATTAGCTGTTCAGGAGACTTATGGCTTGGGGGCAGAAGCCGTTTAGAAGCCACTTGGACCTAGACTTGGCGCTCCGGTACCAGTTGTCCGGGAGAACAGGCTGTGGCTCGGGTGGCTGGGGTCCCTGATGATCTTCTTTGCCTCCCTGCGACACCTGGTGTTGTAGGTGTCCTGGAGGGTAGACGGTGAGCACTCAATGGTGCGTTCAGCTGAGCGTACTACCCTCTGTAGCACCTTGTGGTCAGCCGCGGTGGAGTTGCCGTACCAAGCTGTGATGCAGCCCAACAGTATCTCTCGATGGTGCTATTGTAGAGGGCCCTAGGGAACAGGCCACATTTCTGAGGGTGAAGAGTTAGTTGCTGCTGTGCCTTCTTCACCACGGTGTCCGTGAGGTTCGATCATTTCAGCTAATCGGAGACACTGAGGAACTTTACGTTTTTGTTCATCTCCACAGTGATTAGGATGGGGGCGTGCCCAACCTGGTTTCTCCTGAAGTCCACAATCAGCTCCTTCGTTTTTCTGCCGTTGAGGAAGAGGTTATTTTAACTGTCACCACTCTGTCAGAGTGCCTACCTCAAGTGTGTCGGGGAGGAGGTGATATGGCCTTTAACTTGTGAGGGTTTGAATAGTCCTCCGTAGAGACCATAAGCACGTAGCCCTCGTTGTCCTCAGGGGCTCTCCTCGACAACTCAGAGTTGTTAAGCTTTAACCAGGAGAAAAAGGTGTTTAGCTCGCCCGGTAGGGCGGTGTTGGTGTCCGCCACATGACAGGCTTTCTTCTTGTAATCTATGATCGTTAGAAGCCCCTGCCACATACCCGAGCCACAGCCTGTTCCACAGCCTGCCCGACATTCTGAATTGCTCCTCCACTTTGTCTCCATACTTGTGTCTCGCCATCATGATTGATCTGCGTAGGTCATATTTGAATTGTTTAATCATACTATTGTCCCCGGTCTCCTTTTCGTGTTAATAAGCAGTATATCTCTCTTTCAATTTTTGATTCGGGCCATTTTTGGAAGCCAGACAGCTAACGTTAGCTAACAGTACACTAAAATAATAGTTCAAATTAGAGTGGAGTCTTTTGTTAACACATGTAGCTGGCTAGCTAAACAATGGACCATAAAAAAAAACAATTCAAGACGTTACTACCCTGCATGAATCTGCAGGTAGCTAACCAACCAGGCTCTATGGCTTTAACTAGTCAAGCAAATCTAGCTAGCGACCCAACCAGCTAATGTTAGCTAGCTAACAGTACACTTGAAATGAAACCACTTTCTGTCAAAATTAGAAATGAGTAATATCTGAAAATGTAGGTAGCTAGGCTATCTTACCCGTGGTCTGAAATCGGAGTAGATAGTCAGACCGAATTTAGTAGTATGTCTATCAACATTTGCAGTGACATTCTACTGAAATGGATACTTGAGTGGTTTTTAAGACATGTAGCTAGCTAGCTAAACAATGGGCCATAATCACCACTCATGACATTACTACCCTGCATGAATCTGCAGGTAACTAACCAACCAGGTTCTATGGCTATAACTAGTTGAGCAAATGTGTCTCAGATACGAATAATAAGATCATACCCAGCCAGCTAACATTCGCTAGCTACCCAGTCAGCTAAAGTTATCTAGCTAGCAGTACACTTTTTGTCAAAATTAGAAACGTGTGATATCTGAAACTGTAGCTAGCAAGACTATCTTAACAGTATATATCATGGTTGAACGGGTCTCCTGTCTGACGCCATGCATGATTGTCCTAAATTTGACGATGTAATCCAGACTGGTGTTTTCTCCAACTCCTTAGCTATCATACTCAAATTCCACGGTCCTCCAGAAAGTGGAGATTATACACATAACACTAGCTAGCGAGCCAGCCAGCTTAAGTTAGCTACCTAACAGTGCACTTTAAATTGACATTAGGTGTATGCAGTTTTACTACGCGATACATTTTTTAAAAAGCCGTGTTTGACACGATAATCTAGACATACTGACCAGCTCCAATCGTGCTATGTAGCAGACCAATACAAACTCATCTCTCGGCATGTCCAGCCTACTCATCACCCCAAACAAAAGCCATGGATTACAGGCAACATGGCACTGAGCTTAAGGGCAGAGCAGCCGCTTTCAAGGAGTGGGACTCTGACCCGGAAGCATATAAGAAATCCCGCTATGACCAACGAACCATCAAACAGGCAAAGCAATAATGCAGGACTAAGAACGAATCTTACTACACCGGCTCCGGCACTCGTCGGATGAGGCTTGCAAACTATGACACACTACAAAGACAAGCACAGCTGAGAGCTGCTCAGTTACAAGAGCCTACCAGACGAGCTAAATAACTTCTATGCACGCTTCGAGGAAAGTAACACTGAAACATGCATGAGAGCATCAGCTGTTCTGCACGACTGTGTGATCACGCTCTCCACAGTGAGTAAGACCTTTAACTGAGATCAACATTCACAGACAGATTACCAGACAGATTACCAGGATGTGTACTCCGATCATGCGCTGACCAACTGGCAGTGTCTTCACTGGCATCTTCATCCTCTCCCTGTCTGAGTCTGTAATATCAACATGTTTCAAGCAAACCACCATAGTCCTTGTGCCCAATAACACTAAGGTAACCTGCCTAAATGACCACCAGCACTCACGTCTGTAGCCATGAAATGCTTTGAAAGGCTGGTCATGGCTCACATCAACACCCTTATCCCAGAAACCCTAGACCCACTCCAATCTGCATACTGCACCAACAGATCCGCATATCATGCAATCTCCATTGCACTCCACATTGCCCTTTCACACATGGACAAAAGGAACACCTGTGTGAGAATGCTATTCATTGAATACGGCTCAGCGTTCAACACTATAGTGCCCTCAAAGCTCATCATTAAGCTAAGGACCCTGGGACTAAACACCTCCCTCTGCAATTGGATCCTGGACTTCCTGAAGGTCCGCCCTCAGGTGGTAAGGGTAGGTAACAACAAATATCTCTCCCTCGACGTGATCGAGACGAAGGAGATAAACGTGGACAAAGGAAAAGGAGGACCACCCGGATTCTCAGCGACAGGCCAGTAGTGGAGCAGGTTGAGAGCTTCAAGTTTCTTGGCGTCCACATCACCAACATGGTCCAAACATACCAAGACAGTTGTGAAGAGGGCACGAAAATGCCTATTCCCCCTCAAGAGACTGAAAAGATTTGGCATGGGTCCCCAGATCCTCAAAAAGTTATACAGCTGCACAATCGAGAGCATCCTGACTGGTTGCATCACTGCCGGGTATGGTAACTGCTCGGCCTCCTACCGCAAGGCACTACCGAGGGTAGTGCGTATGGCCCAGTACATCACTGGGGCCATGCTTCTTGCCATCCAGGACCTCTATACCAGTCAGAGGATTGTCTTAATGACAAATGACAAAACATATTCCCCCTCAGGAGACTGAAAAGATTTGGCCTGGGTCCTTATATCCTTAAAAGGGTTTTCATTGGTACCATCGAGAGCATCCTGACGGGTTGCATCACCGCCTGGTATGGCAACTGCTCGGCCTCCGACCGCAAGTCACTGCAGAGAGTAGTGCGTACGGCCCAGTACATCACCGTGGCCAAGCATTCTGCCTTTCGGTATCTCCATAGCAGGCGGTGTCAGAGGAAGGCCCTAAAAATTCTTAGCTAGTAAGCTAGAAATTCTTAGCTAGCAAGCTAGAAATTCTTAGCTAGCAAGCTAGGAAAATCTGAGCTAGCAAGCTAGAAAATCTTAGCTAGCAAGCTAGAAAAGTAGTCATCCACAATCTACTGGAAAATCCTTTTCAATCCTTGTGAAAAGAATATGATATGAAAATAAATTATTGATAAAACATATCGGGGCTCATTGGCCATTGGACATAAAGATTACACAGCACGTTGGAGATCCTACATTCAACAATGAGTGGTTTGTAAGGGATCAGTGGCTAACTGCAAGAGTTGCAAAGCAACCACTAGCCTGCTATTCAGTGGAGTGGGTGTGTGGTCTAAGTCTGGGTTTAAGTGTCTCTTTTCCAAGCTTAAAAGGGTAAGCACATGTTGGGGCAGCATGTAGCCTATTGGTTAGAGCATTGGACTAGTAACTGAAAGGTTGCCAGATCAAATCCCCGTGCTGACAAGGTAATAAGAATGTGTTCTTAATAACTGACTTGCCTAGTTTAAATAAAGGTGTGTACATGCACCACCATGGGTCAGAAAATGTTTAATACATTGGCCATGCTGTCAATCCAGCATGATTTCTGTCATGTTCAAAACAACTGGAAACACAGAACTGAGAAATCTCAGACGTCAACGAGTTCAAGACAAGGAACTCTGAAAAAAACTCAGACTGGGAAAAAACATTTTGAACGGTCATCCAACTCTGAATTCAAAGTCGGGAACTTGGGCCTCTTTTCTAGAGCTTTGACCTAAAGATCACTGACATCATGATTCAACCTTTGTTTTTTTTCCAGAGATCCCAGTTGTCTTGAAAGCACCATATATGCAGAAAATGCTACACTTTCATGAAAATGTTTCCCACAAGGACCACCGCGCCACCTTTGTTGATTGTTTACATGCATGATGGACAGCCAAGCGTAGGGCACAAGATGCGACTGAAATTTTGCAGGTGGGGAGAGTGCAAGAAAGGGTGGAGGAGGAGGAGGCTTGTCTTGAAATACTGGGCATCTTGTTTTGACTTGCATTATGTTATGACATGCATTATCTGAATTATACCTACACAATTATATCTACGGAGCAGCGACTTCTACAGAGGAACTTTGAATGTCTTTGAAGTTCTGAGAGTTGGCATAGCGCTGGACCAGAGCTAGCTAACAAGCTAACAGGCTTGTGTGAAGAGCGGCACCAGAATTAAAAACCGTCTTGCCTTTTTGTAGTTTATATATATATCCAGTCTGAGACATGATAACTATAGTATCCTATTTTAAATACTGTAGTTCATTTACTATAGTAAAAAGTTTCTATAGTAAAAGTTAATCCATTATTCTCTAATACAAAATCTCTCTCCCTATCTTCTGGATCACGCTTGTAAGTACTGTTGTGTTTTGGCGGTGGAGAGGCAGGTAGCCTACACATTCACACACATGCTGGCAACGACTCCAGCTGGCAGGCAGACACTGGAAGACGACTATGGGTGACAGAGTGAGGGCTTTGCATACCGTAGGCACTGGGGGAAAAATGGGACTGGAAAAAAATGCCCAGAACGTAAACTAATTTGATTAATTCCCATGCTTTTAAAATAAGGGTTCTATTCTGAAATAGTATAGATACCTTTTACTCTCGGTTCTGTTTCTGTTCTTCTAAAAATGTAGTTATTTTCCGGTTTTCTGTTCAGTTCCCTGAACCAGTTCCCATCCCTGGTTGAAACATCCTTTAGCCTAAGTCCCTTTGCTATCAGGAAACCAGGAAGTGTATTCTGAACATTTTCATTTTAGTATTCCATCCATTGCATTCTGTTTCAAGTCACTCATACCATGGTTTAACACTACTCACAATACTGAATGGATCAAACAGCTGATGTAGGCCTACTAAACTCAGCAACAAAAGAAAAAGATAATAACTTACAAAGATAATTCGTAAAAATCTAAATAACTATACAGATCTTCATTGTAAAGGGTTTAAAAACTGTTTCCCATGCTTGTTCAATGAACCATAAACAATTAATGAACATGCATCTGTGGAACGGTCGTTAAGACACTAACAGCTTACAGACGGTAGGCAATTAAGGTCATAGTTATGAAAACTTAGGACACTAAAGAGGCCATTCTACTGACTCTGAAAAACACCAACAGAAAAATGCCCAGGGTCCCTGCTCATCTGCGTGAACGTGCTTAACATGCTGACCAGACCGGATACATCGCGTGCGCGATCATTACAAAATAAATCTTTGTTATTCAATTATTGCACCCACACTGCTCGCACGTGCCAATGAGCATCTGCATTGCCATGGGCTAGAAGTCATTCCTATTTCTGACGCAGATCTCGCAGCAAGTCCTGCCTCTCCCATCTCCTCATTGGTTTATAGAAGCAGGTACCCACATGCCATCTCCTGATTGGTTATACCCAAGTGGGTGATTGAAAGACAAACTGTTTTGCCGGTTGTCGTGGTAATACTATGAAAGTGTAGATGCCAATCACCATATAAGTTCAAAGGAGAAAAAGCCTGGAAGGAGGAGAGATGAAAAGAAACTATTCGGTTGACCGTTTTATGTGTGGATTAATTGTCGGAGTAGAGGACCTTGTGCATTTCAGGTAAAATGACAACTCAATGTTTATATCCCAGGACAAATTAGCTAGCAACAGCAAGAAGCAACCCGGATCTCAATCCCAAAGAGCAAGTCTAGGACCTGTTGGATCGGAGGGTGAGGGCTAGGGCCATTCCTCACAGAAATGTCAAGGAACTTGCAGGTGCCTTGGTGGAAGAGTGGGGTAACATCTCACAGTAAGAACTGACAAATCTGGTGCAGTCCATGAGGAGGAGATGCACTGCAATACTTAATGCAGCTGGTGAACAGATACTGACTGTTACTTTTGATTTTGACACCCTCCTTTGTTCAGGGACACATTATTCTATTTCTGTAAGTCACATGTCTGTGGAACTTGTTCAGTTTTTGTCTCAGTTGTTGAATCTTGTTACGTTTATACAAATATTTACACATGTTAAGGTAGCTGAAAATAAATGCGGTTGACTGTGAGAGGACGTTTAAGTTGTCTAAATTCAAAGTTGTCTCAGACTTATGTTAATCATCCTACTACCTTCATTGTTTTCTTTTGTTTATCTTCTCCAGTTTCCACACTGAAGAATGGGCAGAAGAACATACAGTACTACCCACTCCCTCGTGGATGCCCACTCACACCTTCAGTCCTCCGTTTGAATGGAAAAAGTATCCATGGCAACGAGTGTTCTGCTTTGCTACTCTTGAATCCAATGCCTCAGTTTCAAAGAAAACTATAATGTTGTTTAATATAATGCAACAATCTGTTTGATTCAGTAGTTGTGCTTATTCTTACCCACCTGTCTTTGACGGTCTTTGACAATTTGTCTTTCTACGTGGTAAAGTTTAAGGTACCACTTTATTTGACAGGGTCAGTATGACTTGGATATGACCGTGTAATAAACTTGAAATAAGTCATACATTTATGACCACCCCATGTCAAAATGACATACTCTTATTAGTATAGCTGCTGTCATTCTGTCTTTCAAGTGTCTCAGACTTGCTATCATATAAAGGCTACTGAGTTTTGAAAACAAGCGATAGATGATCTCGCTACACAACAATATTTTCTTGCACTTTATTCTGGGAACTAAATGCATGAATATGTAGCATGATCTCTTTTTCTGTCTGTCTGCATTGAACAATTACACATAAAAGTAAGGACATTGATGAATTTAATTCATTGTCCGATTCTGTAAGGTCATATTCACTTTTATGTGGTCTAAAAACATTGGATTTTGTCACGCCCTGATCTGTTTCACCTGTCTTTGTGATTGTCTCCACACCCCTCCAGGTGTCACCCATCTTCCCCATTATCCCCTGTGTACTTATACCTGTGTTCTCTGTTTGTTTGTTGCCAGTTCATTTTGTTCCTCAAACCTACCAGCGTTTTTACGCTTGCTCCTGCCTTGTCTAATTTTCCAGATTTTGTCCTTTCTACCTGCCCTGACCCTGAGCCTGCCTGCTGTCGGTACATTTGCCCCTCTACTCTGGATTAGCGACCTCTGCCTGACCCCGAGCCTGAGCCTGCCTGCTGTCGGTACATTTGACCCACTACTCTGGATTAGCGACCTCTGCCTGACCCTGAGCCTACCTACCGTCCTGTACCTTTGACCCACTACTCTGGATTAGCGACCTCTGCCTGACCCTGAGCCTACCTACCGTCCTGTACCTTTGACCCACTACTCTGGATTAGCGACCTCTGCCTGACCCTGAGTCTACCTACCGTCCTGTACCTTTGACCCACTACTCTGGATTAGCGACCTCTGCCTGACCCTGAGCCTACCTACCGTCCTGTACATTTGACCCACTACTCTGGATTAGCGACCTCTGCCTGACCCTGAACCTGAGCATACCTACCGTCCTGTACCTTTGACCCACTACTCTGGATTAGCGACCTCTGCCTGACCCTGACCCTGAGCCTACCTACCGTCCTGTACCTTTGACCCACTACTCTGGATTAGCGACCTCTGCCTGACCCTGAGCCTGCCTACCTTCCTGTACCTTTGACCCACTACTCTGGATTAGCGACCTCTGCCTGACCCTGAGCCTACCTACCGTCCTGTGCCTTTGACCCACTACTCTGGATTAGCGACCTCTGCTTGACCCTGAGCCTGCCTACCATCCTGTATCTTTGACCCACTACTCTGGATTAGCGACCTCTGCCTGACCCTGAGCCTGCCTACCGTCCTGTACCTTTGACCCACTACTCTGGATTAGCGACCTCTGCCTGACCCTGAGCCTACCTACCGTCCTGTACCTTTGACCCACTACTCTGGATTAGCGACCTCTGCCTGACCCTGAGCCTGCCTACCATCC
The DNA here is from genome assembly GCF_002021735.2 of Oncorhynchus kisutch. Classification (NCBI taxonomy): domain Eukaryota; kingdom Metazoa; phylum Chordata; class Actinopteri; order Salmoniformes; family Salmonidae; genus Oncorhynchus; species Oncorhynchus kisutch. The sequence continues at coordinate 7,221,936 of NC_034188.2, forward strand.
TCTACCTTTGACCCACTACTCTGGATTAGCGACCTCTGCCTGACCCTGAGCCTGCCTACCGTCCTGTACCTTTGCCCCACTACTCTGGATTAGCGACCTCTGCCTGACCCTGAGCCTGCCTACCCTCCTCTACCTTTGACCCACTACTCTGGATTAGCGACCTCTGCCTGACCCTGAGCATGCCTACCATCCTGTACCTTTGACCCACTACTCTGGATTAGCGACCTCTGCCTGACCCTGAGCCTACCTACCATCCTGCACCTTTGACCCACTACTCTGGATTAGCGACCTCTGCCTGAGCCTGAGCCTACCTACCATCCTCTACCTTTGACCCACTCCTCTGGATTAGCGACCTCTGCCTGACCCTGACCCTGAGCCTGCCTACCGTCCTGTACCTTTGACCCACTACTCTGGATTAGCGACCTCTGCCTGAGCCTGAGCCTACCTACCATCCTCTACCTTTGACTGCCCGCGTTCGTATTAATAAACTTTTGTTACTTCGAATTTGTCTGCACCTGGGCATTACCTTCAAACGTGATAGATTTTGTATTGATATGGTATAAACATGCTGAATAAATGGCTATTATCTTATTTAGTAGGAAATAACGTTCATTTGAAGAGAAGATTTTCTGTCCCTCTTATGCATGTCCATGTTGCAGGTGTTATGCTCATGAAACTAGGACAGTTGGTTCAAATATCATGAAATACCAATGGATTCCATCCGAAATGTCAAAATATAGCTATGGCACTCAAGTGTATAGCGAATGTATGGTGTTGAATTAAGTTCCTAAGGCCTTTTGACCTATTCCTAATTGATAGACAAGGTGCAATACTGGGTTACTCCCAGCAGCCTATAAACACACAGAAGTTTTCTAGATCTATATCAGCGGTCTCCAACCTTTTCTAGTGGAGATACTTTAAAAAATGAAACACGTTGCGAGCTATACATTTTTATCTATCTTTCAAAATAGGCACATTCTCCTCTTCTCCTCTCCCCTGCAACTGTTCCCCCATGACCTTGGTGTGCAAGAGAAAGTAGTGCACTATGGTTTCTGTCAATATAACTGGTAAAATAATAGTTAATAAACAACTCTAGGGCCTCTTGAGTGGCACAGCGGTTCAAGGCACTGCGTCGCAGTGTTGTGGCATCACTACAGCCTTGGGTTGGATTCCAGTGATCGGGAGTCCCATAGGGCAGTGCACAATTGGTGGGGGGTTGTTGTTTCCTCCAACACATTAGTACAGCTGGCTTACAGTTTAAGCGAGCCGCTGTTAAGAAGCGGCTTGGCAGGTCATGTTTCGGAGGAAGCATGGCTCGACCTTTACCTTTACAGCGATGAGACAAGATAATCAACACGAAATTGGAGCGAAAAAGTGGATTGGGTGAAATTTAAATATTCTGTTTTATATTTGCCCAAATGATGTTTCCACAGTTTTAATTCTCCTAGTTTTAGATTTGTGTTGTTTTTGCTCCAAACATTTAAATTGTTCATAGAGAAACAACGGAATTGGATGTTCTGAGTCCATGTCAATGGTAAAATCACATCAAAAGACAAAACATTTTTGGGTCTGGAGGAAAATGATCAAATACATTTTTTTGCGTAACTTTAGTTGTGCATCTAGCGAGTGAGGAATGTCCTGCCTAAAGTTCCGGTCTAGCGATGCTTCTGTACTGCTGCTGCTCATTTCATGGCAAAGTTTGCAAGTAACAAATAATGATAAACTTCTGCCAGGTAAGCCAAATTTGCCATTAAAATGTATTGATGCTATTGAAATGTATTTATTGAGGTTTTGGGGAAAGTATTTCAGTCATCTCACAAGATGGTTATCACATCAACTGTCTATATACGGAGTGATAGACAAACACGCGCACGACACAGACTGACAGGGGGCAATATTTCTGGAAATTAATTGGCAGATATTGTGTTAGGTTTGGCTTTTGAAGCCAATAGTGGCTAAACAGGGGTGGGATATTGTCAATGTTCTGTTGATTAGATAGTAGCTGGGAGCTTGCGGTGTCAGATACTTGTGAGATTTGTTTTGACAGTTTGCGATGGAACACATGGAACACATGGAATGTCCTTTCGGAATTGTTTGGCGAGCTGCTCATAGGTGGGCTGGCGATCGACCTGTCATAGACCCCTGGTCAATATGATATGTTTAGCTATGTCTGCTTTCTAGTGGCTGCAAGAGTTACTGAGACTGTCTTCAAATGTGAATGTACAAATTGGGGTATCCTTCTTTCAAGGACTTTTCCTTATATTAATAGGACATCTTGGCAAGGGAACCCAGTGGCTTTTAAAAGAATTGAATAAAAAGCATGTTGTGATATTACCTAACGCCTACTGACCTTTTATCCTGGGTATCATTAAAATCTATGCTTCGTGTTGATACCTTCCTAAGTGATTCCACTTGACTTTTAGAGAGTTTGGGGGAAGGGGGGGGGGGCTGTAATGCATTATCTGAGATCAAGCCCTGAGCATAACTCAGAGATACCTTAATGTACAGTATGTGTCTTAAGTCCAGCTCAAATACAACAGCAGATATGAAACAAGACGAGATCAAACTAGATGAAAAAAAAGACAAAGACATGCAAGTAGAAACCGTTTCCATGGTAACGCTTTACAACAACATGATTCAACTTTTCAGCAAAGTTTCCACTTGTTGTAGCAAACGAGTGTCATGAAATACATGCACCAGAAACAGGGTACTCAGTGTGACTTGTCGGATAAATATCTGCATGTTATAGGGCCAGCTCTAGTCTTTTGGGGGACCTATTGTATGCATTTAACCTTTATTTAACTAGGCAAGTCAGTTAAGAACAAATTCTTATTTACAATGACGGCCTACCCCAGCCAAAACCTAACCCGGACGACGCTGGGCCAGTTGCGTTCCGCCCTATGGGACTCGCAATCACAGCCGGTTGTGATACAGCCCAGGATCAAACCGGGTTCTGTAGTAACACCTCTAGCACTGAGATGCAGTGCCTTAGACTGCTGCACCACTCGGGAGCCCTAAGTGAGACTTGGTTGGGGGAGGGGGCTAGTCTCGCGTTGCCGTACCTCCAAAATCGCATTGCAGTCGCCACTCCCTTAGAGGTCTGGAGAATTGCAAAAACGGTTTGATCTAAAACTCCTTATTAGAGTGTGACATCGCGTCTCGTCTCATGCATCTGAACTGGGCTTTATGGAATGGACAATAATATGATGATTAGTGTTAATCTTAACATCCTTCTGCGAACTAGAGAGACATTGGTCCAAATCATTTACTTGTTTCACATCATGTCAGCTATAATGATGGAGGCCTACGCAAGATCCCAGCGTACAGAAGACGGAGTAACCGTATGTCTCAGTAAACCCATGAGAGCAGACGCCTGTGAAGCAAGCAGTAACCATATTTCTGTAAACACATGAGAGCAGCGGCCTGTGAAGCAAGCAGTAACCATATGTCTCGGTAAACCCATAACAGCAGAGGCCTGTGAAGCAAACAGTAACCGTATGTCTCGGTAAACACATGACAGCAGCAGCCTGTGAACCAAAACAGCTTTCATTTTCATCATTTTTGTTTTGAAGCAAGTAAATTCTCCATTTTATTAGCAGCATGAAGCATTGTTCTTGTCTGTCCATTCAGACAGTGTAAAGTTCACAAAGCAACACTGACGTTTAACCAACCAATCACATAGAAGTTAAATCAACAGAGCTGCTTCGGTCTCTTTGCAGTCCTCCTCTAGGAGGTCGGGTTCATTAAAACAGATATAGTTCAGTTGTATGCTTAGCTGACTTTGAGCCAACGATGTATCAGTCCAAAAAAAGGCCCATTTCTGAATCTGATTCACCCACAGCGAGTCCTCACTCAAAGTCCAAATAACAAGTTGAAATGCATCCTACAGTGCATTTGGAAATGATTCAGACCCTTTCACTTTTTCCATATTTTGTTATGTTACATTCTTATTTTAAAATGGAACAAAAAATAATGTACACACAATAAACAATAAACCTGAAAACAGGTTTTTATTTATTTTTATTATTCAGACCCTTTGCTATGAGACTCGAAATTGATCTCAGGCACATCATCACATGTTTCGGTCATCCCCCTCTTCAAAGGGGGGGACACTCTTGACCCAAACTGCTACAGACCTATATCTATCCTACCGTGCCTTTCTAAGGTCATCGAAAGCCAAGTCAACAAACAGATTACCGACCATTTCGAATCTCACCATACCTTCTCTGCTATGCAATCTGGTTTCAGAGCTGGTCATGGGTGCACCTCAGCCACGCTCAAGGTCCTAAACGATATCTTAACCGCCATCGATAAGAAACATTACTGTGCAGCCGTATTCATTGATCTGGCCAAGGCTTTCGACTCTGTCAATCACCATATCCTCATCGGCAGACTCGACAGCCTTGGTTTCTCAAATGATTGCCTCGCCTGGTTCACCAACTACTTCTCTGATAGAGTTCAGTGTGTCAAATCGGAGGGTCTGCTGTCCGGACCTCTGGCAGTCTCTATGGGGGTGCCACAGGGTTCAATTCTTGGACCGACTCTCTTCTCTGTATACATCAATGAGGTCGCTCTTGCTGCTGGTGAGTCCCTGATCCACCTCTACGCAGACGACACCATTCTGTATACTTCCGGCCCTTCTCTGGACACTGTGTTAACAACCCTCCAGGCAAGCTTCAATGCCATACAACTCTCCTTCCGTGGCCTCCAATTGCTCTTGAATGCAAGTAAAACTAAATGCATGCTCTTCAACCGATCGCTGCCTGCACCTACCCGCCTGTCCAACATCACTACTCTGGACGGCTCTGACTTAGAATACGTGGACAACTACAAATACTTAGGTGTCTGGTTAGATTGTAAACTCTCCTTCCAGACCCATATCAAACATCTCCAATCCAAAGTTAAATCTAGAATTGGCTTCCTATTTCGCAACAAAGCATCCTTCACTCATGCTGCCAAACATACCCTTGTAAAACTGACCATCCTACCAATCCTCGACTTTGGCGATGTCATTTACAAAATAGCCTCCAATACCCTACTCAACAAATTGGATGCAGTCTATCACAGTGCAATCCGTTTTATCACCAAAGCCCCATATACTACCCACCATTGCGACCTGTACGCTCTCGTTGGCTGGCCCTCGCTTCATACTCGTCGCCAAACCCACTGGCTCCATGTCATCTACAAGACCCTGCTAGGTAAAGTCCCCCCTTATCTCAGCTCGCTGGTCACCATAGCATCTCCCACCTGTAGCACACGCTCCAGCAGGTATATCTCTCTAGTCACCCCCAAAACCAATTCTTTCTTTGGCCGCCTCTCCTTCCAGTTCTCTGCTGCCAATGACTGGAACGAACTACAAAAATCTCTGAAACTGGAAACACTTATCTCCCTCACTAGCTTTAAGCACCAACTGTCAGAGCAGCTCACAGATTACTGCACCTGTACATAGCCCACCTATAATTTAGCCCAAACAACTACCTCTTTCCCAACTGTATTTAATTTTTATTTATTTATTTATTTTGCTCCTTTGCACCCCATTATTTTTTTATTTCTACTTTGCACATTCTTCCATTGCAAAACTACCATTCCAGTATTTTACTTGCTATATTGTATTTACTTTGCCATCTTGGCCTTTTTTGCCTTTACCTCCCTTCTCACCTCATTTGCTCACATTGTATATAGACTTGTTTATACTGCATTATTGACTGTATGTTTGTTTTTACTCCATGTGTAACTGTGTCGTTTTATCTGTCGAACTGCTTTGCTTTATCTTGGCCAGGTCGCAATTGTAAATGAGAACTTGTTCTCAACTTGCCTACCTGGTTAAATAAAGGTAAAATAAAATAAAATAAATAAAAATGTTTCCATTGATCATACTTGAGATGTGTCTACATCTTGATTGGAGTCCACCTGTTTTAAATTCCATTGATTGGACATGATTTGGAAAGGGACACACCTGTCTATATAAGGTCCCACAGTTGAAAGTGCATGTCAGAGCAATAACCAAGCCACGAGGTGGGAGGAATTGTCCTTAGAGCTCAGAGACAGAATTGTATCAAGACACAGATCTGGGGAAGGTTACCAAAATATTTCTGCAGCATTGAAGGTCCCCCAAGAGCACCGTGGCCTCCATCATTCTTAAAAGAAAGAAGTTTGGAACCACCAAGACTCTTCCTAAAGCTGGCCCCCCGGCCAAACTGAGCATTCGGGGGAGAAGGTAGGTGACCAAGAACCCAATGGTTACTCTGACAGATCTCCAGATTTCCTCTGTGGAGATGGGAGAACCTTCCAGAAGAACAACCATCTTTGCAGCACTCCACCAATCAGGCCATTATGGTAGAGTGGCCAGACAGAAGCCATTCTTCAGTAAAATGCACTTGACAGCCAACTTGGAATTTGCCAAAAGACACCTAAATGACTGTCAGACCATGAGAAACAAGATTCTCTGGTCTGTCGAAACCAAGACTGAACTCTTTGGCCTGAATGCCAAGTGTCACGTCTGGAGGAAACCTGGCACCATCCCTACGGTGAAGCATGGCGGTGGCAGCATTGTGGGGATGTTTTTCAGCAGCAGGGACTGGGAGACTAGTCAGGATCAAGGGACAGATGAATGTAGCACAGTACAGAGAGATCCTTGATGAAAACCTTCTCCAGAGTGCTCAGGATCTCAGACTGGGGCGAAGGTCCACCTTTCAACAGGACAACAACCCTAAGCACACAACCGAGACAACGCAGGAGTGGCTTCGGGAAAAGTCTCTGAATGTCCTTGAGTGGCCCAGCCAGAGCCAGACTTGAACCCGATCTCGGGAGACCTGAACATAGCTGTGCAGCGATGCTCCCCATCCAACCTGACAGAGCTTGAGAGGATCTGCAGAGAAGAATGGGAGAAACTCTCCAAATAAAAGTGTGCCAAGCTTGTGGCTCACACCCAAAGAGACTCGAGGCTGTAATCGCTGTCAAAGGTGTTTCAACAAAGTACAGAGTAAAGAATCTGAATAGTCATGTATTTTTTTTATGAGATTTTCGGTAATGTCTAAAAACCTGTTTTTGCTTTGTCATTATGGGGTATTGTGTGAAGATATATGAGAAAAAATACAATTTAATCCATTTAGGAATAAAACTATAATGTAAAAAGTAAAGTGGTCTGAATACTTTCCGAATGGACTGTAGATCATAAAATAACAAACATTAGGCTTACAACAAAATACTAAAAACATTTTCAGTATATTTCAACATTTTCAAAACAATTATGAAGATGTATTCTATAGCTTTACTTTCATTTATATGAATTAATGTTTATTATGTGAAATAACAATGTTTAAGATTTAAGATTTAAGATTGAATCCATCTTTGCAACATGTACAATCATTCCCTTTCACTATTTGCCTGTACGTTCACACCTTGCTTAACAAATCAAACATGATCCTGACAAATGTTCTACAGCTGCACCATCGATAGCATCCTGACCGGTTGCATCACCGTCTGGTATGGCAACGGCTCGGCATGTGACCGTAAGGTGCTACAGAGGGTAGTGCGTACGGCCCAGTACATCACTAGGGCCAAGCTTCCTGTCATCCAGGACCTATATAATTAGTATATATCCTCCATATTGCCTCTGTACCGGTACCCCCTGTATATAACCTCCACATTGACTCTGTACCGGTAACCCCTGTATATATCCTCCATATTGACTCTGTACCGGTACCCCCTGTATATAGCCTCCACATTGACTCTGTACTGATACCCCCTGTATATAGCCTCCACATTGACTCTGTACTGGTACCCCCTGTATATATCCTCCACATTGACTCAGTACTGGTACCCCCTGTATATAGCCTCCACATTGACTCAGTACTGGTACCCCCTGTATATATCCTCCATATTGCCTCTGTACCGGTACCCCCTGTATATAGCCTCCACATTGACTCTGTACCGGTACCCCCTGTATATAGCCTCCACATTGACTCTGTACTGATACCCCCTGTATATAGCCTCCACATTGACTCTGTACTGGTACCCCCTGTATATAGCCTCCACATTGACTCTGTACTGATACCCCCTGTATATAGCCTCCACATTGACTCTGTACTGGTTACCCCTGTATATAGGCTCCACATTGACTCTGTACCGGTACCCCCTGTATATAGCCTCCACATTCACTCTGTACCGGTACCCCCTGTATATAGGCTCCACATTGACTCTGTACCGGTACACCCTGTATATAGGCTCCACATTGACTCTGTACCGGTACACCCTGTATATAGGCTCCACATTGACTCTGTACCGGTACACCCTGTATATAGCCTCCACATTGACTCTGTACCGGTACCCCCTGTATATAGCCTCCACATTGACTCTGTACCGGTACCCCCTGTATATAGGCTCCACATTGACTCTGTACCGGTACACCCTGTATATTACCTCCACATTGACTCTGTACCGGTACACTATGTATATAGCCTCCACATTGACTCTGTACCGGTACCCCCTGTATATAGGCTCCACATTGACTCTGTACCGGTACACCCTGTATATAGCCTCCACATTGACTCTGTACCGATACCCCCTGTATATAGGCTCCACATTGACTCTGTACCGATACCCCCTGTATATAGCCTCCACATTGACTCTGTACCGCTGCCCCCTGTATATAGCCTCCACATTGACACTGTACTGGTGCCCCCTGTATATAGCCTCCACATTGACTCTGTACTGGTACCCCCTGTATATAGCCTCCACATTGACTCTGTACTGGTACCCCCTGTATATAGCCTCCACATTGACTCTGTACTGGTACCCTCTGTCTTCTAGCCTCGTTATTGTTATGTACATTTATTGTGTTACTTTTTGTTTGATTAGATTCTTTTAACTTTAGTATTTTTTATAAATATTTTATTAACTCTATTTCTTGAACTGCGTTGTCGGTTTAAGGACTTGTAAGTAAGGAATTCATGGTAAGGTCTACTACACCTGTTTGTATTCGGAGCATGTGACAAATCAAATTTGATTTGATTTGAAGATTCATCTACCACAGAATTCAAACCCAATAGAAAATCTATCTCATGTTGATGATCTTCACATTTCAGTTTGAACCCGAGAGCATTTTGTTAGAGACAAGACTTTTAAATATTCTGCCCCCCATCTAAAATTAAATATGCATTTCTTCTTGTCCGGGCCTCAACAAAACAACTCACAAGATTGTCATTAATTTCCAACAGGTGCATTCCCTAATGTCCGCCCATCTCTGACAGTGCAGAACTTTGTTTATATCTTTACGGGCCCCTGGGCCGACCGACATAGTAAAACAACACTTAATTAATCAGAAAAGTGATTATGTTATGTTATGATACAATTAAGCACACTTTAATTGATGTAGGAGACTTGTCGTCAGCATGATTCATAGCTCTTTTGCTGCTAGCACTTGGAAAATGTTGAATGTTAGGATATCCTGTACAGGAGCAGCTTACAGAGTGGCTGGGTGGCTGTGCTTTAGCCTCTTTGACGTGTCCCAAAATGGCACCCTATTCTCTATATAGTGCACTACTTTTGACCAGAGTCCTATGAACCGTAGTCAAAAGTAGTGCACTAAAAAGGGAATAGGGTCCCATTTGGGACTAAACCCTCTATGGGTTAGCCATTCAGATCAGAAGGCCCTGAGGGTAGTGGCATGTAGTGACGTGTACAGCTCGACTCTGTGGGTCACTGAGGTGTGACCAAAGCTTTGTGGCTTTGGTGGAGGTTCCTTCGACATGAAAAGGGGGACAGTGAGAGTGTAAACAGTGGCCATAGACACACACAGGTACAAAGACATAAAACGAAGCTAGCGAAAATCATGTGTAGTGCACGTCATACATACTATAATGTGCCTCACCGACGACAAGAATGTAAGTGTGTTGAAGCTAGAATCCTGAATTGAAACAATAGCCCCTGTTTTGGTTAAAAAGTTGAGGAATAGACCTCGAGAAATGTAGCCACTACCACCTTTGTAGGAAGTGCTTTGGATGCACAGATTGTCCATCTATCTATGATATCAAAATATCTCAGGAATGAGAACCTTTCACACTGACCTTAATGAGCATAGTTTTAACCATGTTTTGAGGCTATACAGTTGTTTATTAAATTGGCATTGTTTACAAACATTGGAGTAAAACAAGGCTATATTTTGGATTCTGATGGGGTATGACAGTTGAGCTAAACTCATGAAGCATTTCTAATGTATATTCTTCAAGAATCAATGGGTTTATTTCATTTGAAAGTCCCCCCAAAAAATGGATGTAGTAAAACTACGGAGTATAGCTTTAAGTCTTTCTACATATTGTCTACAACCTCTATTACCGTTAGAAATTCTATCTACGCATTTTCCCCAGCATAACCTTCACCATCTTTAACATCTTACCTGGTTTTACCTGGTTTTAATCCTCTGTTTAGGAAATAAACAACATGTTTTGACCATGGAAATATTTATATCTTAAATAAAATAAAATAAACATGTAAAGCTTTTATGGCATAATGCACATTGCACAGTATGTTATTTTCCAGAGTTTTTCCAAAATACAATTTTATTCAGCAAACTATTTATTTAAGATTCTTCATATGAGGAAGCAAAAGTTGGGTCTCGACGAAAGCTGCTGCAATGATTCATCAAGTTACCTTGGGGCATTTCTTCTTTACTTGGTAAGAATGATGCACTTTTCACACATAGAGTATAACCACCTGAACCCCTCTAGGCATTACATTTAGATGGCAGGTTGTAGAGCTCCACTCAAGCAGAATGCATTATATAATTCAACAGGATCAGAATAGGCTATAGGAAAATTGCTTGGCATCTGGTCTCGGCCATAGTAGTGCCCATAGGAACGTAACCTCGAGCTAAGCAGCGTATCTACCTGGAAGCTAGCCCTGTGAGTATGGCTGAGTAAGCACTACACTAACCCAAAAGAATGCGGGTATTATTTATTTGGGAACTTAAACTGATTATCCTCTGTTTGTCTGGGGTCGACACCAGGGGTGGAGAGAAGGTCACCCAGAGCTGCCTGTCCTCCACTGACCTGTCTGGGGTCGACACCAGGGGTGGAGAGGAGGTCACCCAGAACTGCCTGTCCTCCACTGACCTGTCTGGGGTCGACAACGGGGGTGGAGAGGAGGTCACCCAGAACTGCCTGTCCTCCACTGACCTGTCTGGGGTCGACAACGGGGGTGGAGAGGAGGTCACCCAGAACTGCCTGTCCTCCACTGACCACTGATACTTCTCCTCCAATCCAATGTTACCTGTTTAGTGGGAAACACATAATTAGAATTTTGTTTTCAACGCAGCAATGTAAAATGATATACTTGTCTTTCATTTTTGAAGAAAATATTCAATGAAAACCAGACTCAAATTCTGTGGAAGTGCAAAAACACCTACAACTTACAGGGATTCAGTAAAACAATTCAGGTTTAAACTAGATCTGCTGAACATGAACACCACGGGTCTATACCGCATCCTTATCTCTCAGGTATCCTTATCCCTCTGGAGTCGAAGCCTGGGATAGGGGGTCTACTAATCTAACATATGGAAATGTTTTAAGATGGTCATACCAAGGATCATTTAGCTATTGGCTTATGAGTTTTAGGACCTCTTTAGGTATCAAACAAACTAAAATAAAAATACTTGATGGAACATTGAATTTGGTCGTACTGCTGTTAGCCCATAGAGACGCATCAAATAACACATTCAAACATAGAAAATCAGATCAAAGATATATCTTTTTTAAAGTTTCTGTCCTATATAGTATGTTTGGGGTGGCAGGTAGCCTAGTGGTTACAGCGTTGGACTAGTAACCGAAAGGTTGCAAGATTAAATCCCCCGAGCTGACAAGGTAAAAATCTGTCCTTCTGTCCCTGAACAAGGCAGTTAACCCACTGTTCTTAATTAACTGACTTTCCTAGTTAAATGAAGGTTAAAAAAAATATCTGAGAGATGATGAAACGAATGTATTTTTTAATAAAGTACATATTTAAACCTTTTGTTTTGGTCACTAAACTACTTCCATATATATATATATATATATATATATATATATATATATATATACTGACCAAAAATAAACGCAACATGTAAAGTGTTGGTCCCATGTTTCATGAACTGAAATAAAAGATCCCAGAAATGTTCCATACGTTAAAAAAAACATGATTTATCTCATGATTTTGTTTACATCCCTGTTAGTGAGAATTTCCCCTTTGCCAAGATAATCCATCCACCTGACAGGTGTGGCATATCAAGAAGCTGATAAAACAGCATGATCATTACAATAAAAGTCAGCTCTAAAATGTGCAGTTTTGTCACACAACACAATGCCACAGATGTCTAAAGTTTTGAGGGAGCGTACAATTGGCATGCTGACTGCAGGAATGGCCACCGGAGCTGTTGCCAGATAATTGAATGTTAATTTCTCTGCCATAAGCCGCCATTTTAAAGAATTTGGCAGTACTTCAAACCAGCGTCGCAACCGTAGAACACGTGTATCCACGCCAACCCAGGACCTCCACATCCGGCTTCTTCACCTGCGGGATCATCAGAGACCAGCCACCCAGGCAGCTGATGAAACTGAGGACTATTCACTGTATGTGTGTGGGAAAAAACTCATTCCGATTGGCTGGGCCTGGCTCCCCTGTGGGTCCACCCCTACCCAGTCATGTGAAATTCATAGATTAGGCCCTAATTTATTTATTTAAATTGACAGATTTCCTTATATGGACTGTAAGTTAGTCAAATTGTTGAAATTGTTCCATGCTGCATTTATATTTTTGCTCAGTATAGTTCAATTCATTTTTTAAAACTGGTACCAGGATACGTTCAGATGAGTCTTGTGAGGCTTGTGGGCATCCTAGAGGAAAGTAACTGACATGAACATCTTGAGAGTCTCACCTTTGATACTACAGACATAAGTTGGCAAATCGGCGGTATCGACTACCGACGATTACAGTGACGCTTTCTGGGGGTTGTTGAGAAAAATGTGTTTGTGAGAGTCGTCTTTCCATAGAGGAGTCATAATAGTCTGTAGGCCAAACTGTTCCCAACACTACAGACGTTTTCGTGAGAAGACTGTATTTAAGGATGTCTCATGGTCTGACAAACACCGCTGTAGTTCTGATACCTTTCACCGCAGATGCGGAAGGCTGGCATTCGCAATTGTTTATTTATCATTTATTTTTATTTATTTTTATTATGCGGACATTGACTCTAGGGGGTTTAAAGAACACCATGGGTCTCTCTCTCCCTCATCCTTATCTCTTAGGTGTCCTTAAAGAAACTCATGAATGCTAGGTGCTGTAATTAGATAGAATTTGTTGGATTTCTGCCAGGTTTTAAGCCAAATCCCACCGGGAACGTTTCAGCTTTACTTTTCTTCCACTGTTTCCAAGACGATTAGATGGCCAAGTCATTTCTGGCATAAAGGTGACTTTCACCAAGGTTGTTTCCTCAAGTCAGCCCAAACTTTTTTCATAGAAGTATAATTCGATTCCACCATCCATAACAAATTACTGTATGAGTATACATTCTCAGTATAAGTGCATACAATGGTGATTCTACTTGTCATACTTATGAAGAAAATTAAACATAAAAAAAGCTATGACGAGAGAGAGAGAGGGAACACTGTCACAGTTTCAGGTGGAGAATGGAAGGATCTAGATCTTGTGCTAGACTGCTACCAACACTTTAATAACACTATACCAACCAGTACATCTCCTACACTAACAGAAAGGTAGATATATGGTGGATGTTACTGAGAGATGTTTAACATCATAACATGACATGGATTGATGTGGGGTCCTCTTTAGGCCCCTTATTTTGGGGAGAGCAAACTTGGTATGTGTATGCCTCCAGAGGTTAACTATCTATTTATTTATGCTATCTTTCATGAGGCAATAGCAAAAAAGAATGTGACAGCAGTAAATGACCAGTCCTCTCCCCATCTCATAGAATAAGTCTCCCTGAGTGATCGGTGTAACTGAAATGCCAGGACTTTGACAGCTATAAGAAATGATCTCTCACATACAATAATGTGACTACGAATCAGACAGAATGTATGTGTATTTCTATACAATTACAGCCTAGGACATCTGCACATCAAATAATGTTTAAATTCATGTGTATACTCCGGGATTCATCGAATAACATTGAGGAGTTTACCACATAAGTCATCGACTTTATTAATATGTGCATCGACGACGTCGTCCCCACAGTAACCGTACGTACATATCCCAACCAGAAGCCATGGATTACAGGCAACATCCACACTGACCTAAAGGCTAAAGCTGTCACTTTTCAAGGAATGGGACACTAATATGGACACTTATAAGAAATCTTGCTACGACTTCCGAAGAGCCATCAAACAGTCAAAATGTCTGTTTGATGAGAGGACACACACAAACAAACGCCCACACAGACACGCTCTAACACACTTCTGTTTTGTTGTTGTATTGTTTGTATATTGTTGTATTAATCATCTGTGTGACTGTCCTTGAAGCACTGTTTCGTTATTTGTCGTATTTTTTGTGTGTGTTTTTTGTGTGGAACCCAGGAAGAATTGCTGCTGCCTCCGCAAAACCTAATAGGGATGTAAATAAACAAATAAACAAATGAAACGTCAATACAGGACAAAGATCGAACCCTACTACGCTGGCTCTGACGCCTGTCAGATGTGGCAGGGCTTTTGAAAACTATCACAGAACACAAAGGGAAACGTAGCAGCGAGCTGCCCAGTGACGCTGATGAGATATTTGATAATTATGTGCCTTAGACTACCACGCAAAGGCACTATGGATGTATTTTCCCTGGTTGACACAGACAAGCTCAGGAAAGTGACACTATCACTTCTTAAGCCTTCTCGATCTTATCCCCACCACCTTCTTCAAAACAGTTTTTAATTGCATATCTATTGTTAATCACTTCCTGTTCACAGGCACTTTCCACACTGTACTAAAAACTGCAATGGTGAAACCCCTTCTGAAGAAAAGTAATCTAGATTCATCAGCTTTTAGCAATTTTTGGCCGAGTTCAAACCTTCCAACTTTAAGCGAAATTCTGTAGATATTGCTGTTCAAACAGCTAAATTATTTCTTAAGTGCTAACTGTGTTTAAAAAAAAAATCCAATCTGGTTTCCGTGCCCACCACAGCACAGAGATAGCCTTAAAGTGGTAAATTATCTTAGAGCCAACACAGACTCCAAACATCTCTCTGTCCTTGTATTTAATGCTGACACTGTCGACCATGATGTCCTTCTGAACAGACTGGAGAGGTGGGATGGTCTCTCCGGTCCAGTCTTGAATTGGTTTAGGACCCATTTGTCCAGTCAATACTTTTTTTTGTCACCCTTGATGAACATAACCCTGTCTGATACTGTGTGTTCAGTATGTACAGTATAATGACCTGTCTGGTACTGTGTGTTCAGTATAAGGACCTGTCTGGTACTGTGTGTTCAGTATAAGGACCTGTCTGGTACTGTGTGTTCAGCATAAGGACCTGTCTGGTAATGTGTGTTCAGTATAATGACCTGTCTGGTACTGTGTGTTCAGCATAAGGACCTGTCTGGTACTGTGTGTTCAGCATAAGGACCTGTCTGGTACTGTGTGTTCAGCATAAGGACCTGTCTGGTACTGTGTGTTCAGCATAAGGACCTGTCTGGTACTGTGTGTTCAGCATAAGAACCTGTCTGTTACTGTGTGTTCAGTTTGTGCAGCATAAGGACCTGTCTGTTACTGTGTGTTCAGCATAAGGACCTGTCTGGTACTGTGTGTTCAGCATAAGGACCTGTCTGTTACTGTGTGTTCAGTTTGTGCAGCATAAGGACCTGTCTGGTACTGTGTGTTCAGTTTGTTCAGCATAAGGACCTGTCTGGTACTGTGTGTTCAGTTTGTTCAGCATAAAGACCTGTCTGGTACTGTGTGTTCAGCATAAGGACCTGTCTGTTACTGTGTGTTCAGTTTGTGCAGCATAAGGACCTGTCTGGTACTGTGTGTTCAGCATAAGGACCTGTCTGGTACTGTGTGTTCAGCATAAGGACCTGTCTGGTACTGTGTGTTCAGCATAAGGACCTGTCTGGTACTGTGTGTTCAGCATAAGGACCTGTCTGGTACTGTGTGTTCAGTTTGTACAGCATAAGGACCTGTCTGGTACTGTGTATAATTACCTGTCTGGTACTGTGTGTTCAGTTTGTTCAGTATAATGACCTGTCTGTTACTGTGTGTTCAGTTTGTGCAGCATAAGGACCTGTCTGTTACTGTGTGTTCAGCATAAGGACCTGTCTGGTACTGTGTGTTCAGTTTGTGAAGCATAAGGACCTGTCTGTTACTGTGTGTTCAGTTTGTGCAGCATAAGGACCTGTCTGTTACTGTGTGTTCAGCATAAGGACCTGTCTGGTACTGTGTGTTCAGTTTGTGCAGCATAAGGACCTGTCTGGTACTGTGTGTTCAGTTTGTACAGGATAAGCACTCAAGCCACAACTACATGATGATTGAGTGTTTCTATTGTTCTCCTGCACCTGCTTTTAGTTTAATCAGACAACATAAGCACCATCAAAATGTTTTTTTCAGATCATTTTCCAGGCGATAAACTACTGATGTTTGTCAAGACTTGATGAACAAACACCACAATAATTTATTTCCTCCAACACAAAGTGCTGACGGTAGTCTATAAGTTACAGCATATGTCATTCCCAGTGTGTCAGTGTCTTGTAATTCATAGCCTACTTAGCGTTATTATTTTTTCATCTTTAAAGGGCCAATCACACAGTTGAAACAGCTTAAGAAAGTGGCCTGAACACTTTAGTTTTAGCTGAAAACCTGAGGGATTGTCTTGGATAGATTTAACCACTCTCAAATTCATAGACATAGTTATGGATGCAATGACTGATCATCCATGATATTAACATTTTAGTTTAACCATTTTATGAGGCTGTACAGTGTTTGTTTACATTTAGTACAACAAGCTTATACTTGGGGTTGAACTAAAATCATGAGACATTTACAAAATATATTATTCGATGTGTATATATAATTCATTTATAAGTCCAAAAATGTATGTAACAACTACAGATTGGGGCAGAAGGTAGCCTAGCTGTTAGAGCGTTGGGCCCGTAACAAAAAAGTTGCTGGATCGAATCCCCCGAGCTGACAAGGTAAAAATCTGTCGTTCTGCCCCTGAACAAGGCAGTTAACCCACTGTTCCTAGGCATTGTCATTGTAAACAAGAATTTGTTCTTAACTGACTTGCTTAGGGGGAAAAAAGTATATTTTAAATATGAGTTATTACGTAATTTGCCAAGGATTGTGACTAGTTATGTAAATTAGAAGGCTGTACGGTTCCGGGAGGCTCTAGAATGTTCCGAAACAGAACTCTATTAGTCCAGAAGTCCATCACTGTTAGAAGAACTAATGCCAATAATCATCCTAAATGCACCCTATTTCCTATACAGTACACTACTTTTGACCAGGACCCATACGGCTCTGGTCAAAAGTAGTCCACTACTGTATATCGGGAATAGGGTGCTATTTTGGACGCTAGCCATGGTGTTATCAGTAGACATTTTACCTTCATGTTTCATAAAACAGTGTATTATGACTCCTAGAAATATCTATGTATTTATGAAAGTGGGTTTGTTGTGACGCATATGGATGCCATGTAGAATTGTCCCTTATTGAGAAACTTTGGTCACATACAACAGTTTAAATAACAAGATAAAGATGTACTTTTGATTATCTTGTTTATTGAAGGTTTCAATCAAGTCTTGCTGACTCCATGTCTGTACTAATTGTAAACATAATTAAAAAGTGGCGATCAAGCAAAGAGCTTGAATAACAAGCCATGGTTTGCTAAATTAAATGTTGGACAATATAGCGGTCCCAACATATTCGATTAAGAACATATAATTGTG
The DNA here is from genome assembly GCF_002021735.2 of Oncorhynchus kisutch. NCBI lineage: Eukaryota > Metazoa > Chordata > Actinopteri > Salmoniformes > Salmonidae > Oncorhynchus > Oncorhynchus kisutch. The sequence goes on from NC_034188.2 coordinate 7,239,852, forward strand.
TTAGGGACAGGCGGAGCTTCCATTTTAATGACGATATAATTACACATTCTAAGTTGCCTTCTTTGGTTGATTCACACATTAAGCAGCTAACCTGGATACGCGAAGCCAAGGTAAAGACTATTTATAAGAAAAACATTAAGCAGTCAACCTGGAGACGTGTAAAAAAAAAGAAGGTAAAGAGTGGAAGCTTTCATCAGTGCAGCAGATGTGCCTCTGTAAGTACGGTGATCACTGTAAGTACGGTGATCACTGTAAGTACGGTGATAGCCAGAAGAGGACTGGCCACCCCACATAACCTGGTTCCTCTCTAGGTTTCTTCCTAGGTATTGGCCTTTCTAGGGAGTTTTTCCTAGCCACCGTGCTTCTACACCTGCATTGCTTGCTGTTTGGGGTTTTAGGCTGGGTTTCTGTACAGCACTTTGAGATATCAGCTGATGTACGAAGGGCTATATAAATAAATTTGATTTGATTTGATTTGATTTGCTCACTGTAAGTATGGTGATCACTGTAAGTACAACGATCACTGTAAGTACAATGATCACTGTAAGTATGGGGATCACTGTAAGTATGGCGACCACTGTAAGTACGGTGATCACTGTAAGCACGGTGATCACTGTAAGTATGGTGATCACTGTAAGTATGGCGATCACTGTAAGTATGGTGATCAATGTAAGTACGGTGATCACTGTAAGTACGGTGATCACTGTAAGTACGGTGATCACTGTAAGTATGGTGATCAATGTAAGTACGGTAATCACTGTAAGTATGGTGATCACTGTAAATACGGTGATCACTGTAAGTACGGTGATCACTCCTTGCTTGATTGACCTCTCCTTTGATACTAGGTCTTCCATTAATGCATTTGATGTCTACCAGTACTTGTGGGCGCCTCTTCTGTGTGTGTGTGTGTGTGTGTGTGTGTGTGTGTGTGTGTGTGTGTGTGTGTGTGTGTGTGTGTGTGTGTGAGAGTTATAGGCTACATCCCAGAAGGCACCCTATTCCCTAGATAGTGCATTACAGTTGACCAGATGCTGATGAGCCCTGGTCAACAGTAGTGTACTACATTTTAAGGGTGACTTTTAGGACACGGTCATAATCTGCGCCAGAGGTCAGTGTGTTTCATATGTTGCCTCTAGTCAGTACTTAAGTGTATCTGTCCAACAAATGGCTTTTATTACACATGACTTCTAAAAGCTGTCATCGATACATATTCATCAACTCACATTAGCTCACTCATTGACAAGGTTGGACAACAGCAAGTAAAGAGGCTGACACTCACTTTGTACCAGATTGTCCACACTTGACACCCAACTCAGTGATTGATGAGGAATATTAGGGCCGGCAGGAAAAAGCAAAGTGGAAGATGAATGAGTTTAATGCTGCAGCTCTCGTCACTTCTAAAGAACCACATCTCTTTATTAATATGTTGTTTGGCCCTGCGACTATCCATCTCTATTTATGTTATACAAGTAAGATTGGATCTGTCATTTCAGTTATTTATCCGCATTCATCTCTTGGCTCTCCTGTGTGCGTTCTATTGGTGTATTTAGAATGGGTTTGGTATCAGGTATTGTCTCTCCATCCTTGGCTCTCCTGTGTGCGTTCTATTGGTGTATTTAGAATGGGTTTGGTATTGTCTCTCCATCCTTGGCTGGACTGGTAAGAAATGTTTTCTACAGCTGCATATTTTTTCGCCTAAAATGACGTACCCAAATCTAGACTGTGTCTTATTTTTGTTACGGTTCGATCCTTTGATTTCAAAACAGACAACCTCACATGTATTGCACGCTATTTAAATGTAATACATTGTATGACTAGATAATAAGTAGCTGTTGTCTTCTGAAATGGTGTCTTTGTTGATTACCCATCTTAAGATATTCAATGTTTTTCAGTTGATTATAGGCTAGACGCTAAGATATTCAGAGTTATTCAGCGTTTCGTCACTCTGTCTAGACAACAAGGAACAGTGTGTTCAGACCATTGATGAGGATGAATAGGAATCAGTACATGATATGTGTCCCCTCATCAATCCCTTAAACGGCAATAAAAAAAACAGTCAAGGCCAAAGGTCAAGTGTTGAAAGACATGAAAAGCGTCCAAAATAGCATTATATTCCGTGCACTGCGTAGGGAACAGGGTAACATTCGGGACGGACGCCATGTTTTTCAAATCACTGCGATTCTGCTGTCAGGGGACATAACACAATTATGCTAATTTATTTGAAAGTGCTTTGCCTCTGATTAGTACTCTAGAAATTCATGAGAATGTTATAATTTAGTTCATATCAAAATTAAATGTTTTACACTGAATAGCCCTGCCTTGTGTTACAAGAGCCATGTCTGACACTCTTCCATCAGTGTCATCAATTACCAGGTGTCTACCTCCATGTTGAAATTATTCTGGAATATCCATATGTCTATTCTGGACCTTTAATGTCAGGATTGCTAAATGAGTACCCAGAAAGGAAATTGTATAGCCTGGTTGCCTGTCTTTATAGCTAACATTCCACTCCTTGTACTCCATGTCATTGTGCCAAAGCTGTGGCATAATGACACAAAATACAAGAAGTGGAATGCTGGAATATGACACCGAGTACAAGAAGTGGAATGCTGGCATATGATACCGAGTACAAGAAGTGGATTGCTGGCATATGATACAGAGTACAGGAAGTGGAAGGCTGGCATATGATACCGAGTACAAGAAGTGGATTGCTGGCATATGATACCGAGTACAGGAAGTGGAAGGCTGGCATATGATACCGAGTACAAGAAGTGGATTGCTGGCATATGATACCGAGTACAAGAAGTGGAAGGCTGGCATATGATACCGAGTACAAGAAGTGGATTGCTGGCATATGATACAGAGTACAGGAAGTGGAAGGCTGGCATATGATACCGAGTACAAGAAGTGGAATGCTGGCATATGATACCGAGTACAAGAAGTGGAATGCTGGCATATGATACCGAGTACAAGAAGTGGAATGCTGGCATATGATACCGAGTACAAGAAGTGGAATGCTGGCATATGATACCGAGTACAGGAAGTGGAATGCTGGCATATGACACCGAGTACAAGAAGTGGAATACTGGCATATGACACCGAGTACAGGAAGTGGAATGCTGGCATATGATACCGAGTACAAGAAGTGGAATGCTGGCATATGATACCGAGTACAAGAAGTGGATTGCTGGCATATGATACCGAGTACAAGAAGTGGAATGCTGGCATATGATACCGAGTACAGGAAGTGGAATGCTGGCATATGACACCGAGTACAAGAAGTGGAATGCTGGCATATGACACCGAGTACAGGAAGTGGAATGCTGGCATATGATACCGAGTACAAGAAGTGGAATGCTGGCATATGATACCGAGTACAAGAAGTGGAATGCTGGCATATGATACCGAGTACAAGAAGTGGAATGCTGGCATATGATACCGAGTACAAGAAGTGGATTGCTGGCATATGATACCGAGTACAAGAAGTGGAATGCTGGCATATGATACCGAGTACAAGAAGTGGAATGCTGGCATATGATACCGAGTACAAGAAGTGGAATGCTGGCATATGATACCGAGTACAAGAAGTGGATTGCTGGCATATGATACCGAGTACAAGAAGTGGAATGCTGGCATATGATACCGAGTACAGGAAGTGGAATGCTGGCATATGACACCAAGTACAAGAAGTGGAATGCTGGCATATGACACCGAGTACAGGAAGTGGAATGCTGGCATATGATACCGAGTACAGGAAGTGGAATGCTGGCATATGACACCGAGTACAGGAAGTGGAAGGCTGGCATATGATACCGAGTACAGGAAGTGGAATGCTGGCATATGACACCGAGTTCAGGAAGTGGAATGCTGGCATATGACACCGAGTACAGGAAGTGGAATGCTGGCATATGACACCGAGTACAGGAAGTGGAATGCTGGCATATGATACCGAGTACAAGAAGTGGAAGGCTGGCATATGATACCGAGTACAAGAAGTGGATTGCTGGCATATGATACCGAGTACAGGAAGTGGAAGGCTGGCATATGATACCGAGTACAAGAAGTGGAATGCTGGCATATGATACCGAGTACAAGAAGTGGATTGCTGGCATATGATACCGAGTACAAGAAGTGGAATGCTGGCATATGATACCGAGTACAAGAAGTGGAATGCTGGCATATGATACCGAGTACAGGAAGTGGAATGCTGGCATATGACACCGAGTACAAGAAGTGGAATGCTGGCATATGACACCGAGTACAGGAAGTGGAATGCTGGCATATGATACCGAGTACAAGAAGTGGAATGCTGGCATATGATACCGAGTACAAGAAGTGGAATGCTGGCATATGATACCGAGTACAAGAAGTGGAATGCTGGCATATGATACCGAGTACAGGAAGTGGAATGCTGGCATATGACACCGAGTACAAGAAGTGGAATGCTGGCATATGACACCGAGTACAGGAAGTGGAATGCTGGCATATGATACCGAGTACAAGAAGTGGAATGCTGGCATATGATACCGAGTACAAGAAGTGGAATGCTGGCATATGATACCGAGTACAAGAAGTGGAATGCTGGCATATGATACCGAGTACAAGAAGTGGATTGCTGGCATATGATACCGAGTACAAGAAGTGGAATGCTGGCATATGATACCGAGTACAAGAAGTGGAATGCTGGCATATGATACCGAGTACAAGAAGTGGAATGCTGGCATATGATACCGAGTACAAGAAGTGGATTGCTGGCATATGATACCGAGTACAAGAAGTGGAATGCTGGCATATGATACCGAGTACAGGAAGTGGAATGCTGGCATATGACACCGAGTACAAGAAGTGGAATGCTGGCATATGACACCGAGTACAGGAAGTGGAATGCTGGCATATGATACCGAGTACAGGAAGTGGAATGCTGGCATATGACACCGAGTACAGGAAGTGGAAGGCTGGCATATGATACCGAGTACAGGAAGTGGAATGCTGGCATATGACACCGAGTACAGGAAGTGGAATGCTGGCATATGACACCGAGTACAGGAAGTGGAATGCTGGCATATGACACCGAGTACAAGAAGTGGAATGCTGGCATATGACACCGAGTACAGGAAGTGGAATGCTGGCATATGATACCGAGTACAGGAAGAGGAATGCTGGCATATGATACCGAGTACAAGAAGTGGATTGCTGGCTGAAAAGACTGGCATCAAGGCTATACACCGTATTGATGCAGATCTAAATTTACGACACCATCTTGTAAATCAACAGGGTTATTTCAATTTACAGTAGTTCTATCTCTTTTGCTGTAATTTCCCAGGGATCGTAAAGAATTAAACTGTCAGACATTTTCGCTGTCACTGCCCTACTGATTATGCCAAGGTAGAACCATATTAAGAAGGTTAAGTGTTCAGATCATTATTCAGGTCAGACCCTATTGATGGACCTGTTTGTTGGGGATTTGTTGCCTGTCCATGCTACTTCAGATTCATTATTTTTCAGGGCAAGACAAAGTTTTACAAGATAGTTTTTAGTGGAGTTCAATTATGCATTTTGGTATAGCCTCCGGAATTAATACATTTGTCATCAATAATTGTACCTACGTTCATGGATTTGATCAAACTCAACAACAGTATAATACATTATCAGGTTATATACTGATGTACAGGGCTCGGTTACTGTTCTATCGGGTTATATACTGATGTGTAGTGGTAGGTTACTGTTTTATCAGGTTATATACTGATGTGTAGTGGTAGGTTACTGTTCTATCAGGTTATATACGGATGTGTAGTTGTTGGTTACTGTTCTATCAGGTTATATACTGATGTGTAGTTGTTGGTTACTGTTCTATCAGGTTATATACGGATGTACATGGATGTATAGAAAGAAAGTACAGAAATTGGAGGACAATCTCAACAATTTAAATATAATATATATTTTTTACAATTATAGGGTCTTCATGTACCATCTATTATTATTGTAGATATCATGCTCTTCTATTTTCAGATGTTTGAGACATTCATTTGTGTGACTAGAGTTTGACTGGTGCCTCTATTCCACTAACCTGTATAGGGTTATGTAAATGTCTGTGTTTGTCTTATGCATGAAAAGGACATGTTAATCACCCTCCAGGTAAACAGCGAGAGAATAGAGAGAGAAGTGGATGTCGTGTTCTGGTATAAATCCCTGATCAGTGAGGCTACAGTTTATCACAAATCTTTTCTCTTGTCTTTTTTGTTTTGTTTTACTTGATCCATTCGCTGATACGCAAAAAAATTCAATCAAGCTCAGCTTACCAACATAAAAAAAGTGATTTTTCACTGCGTAGGCTGTAGTGGTGGAGGTTCATGGTGCTTAACAGACTTCAATAGCCCTACAGACCACGAAGAGATGGTCTTTTGTTTCACAGCATTCAAGGTGCCCCCTCACCATTATTCCTGTGAGTCATTTATTTAGAGAAAGTTATTTTCTTGTAACAGCAATTTAAATGAAAGTTACATCCACGTAGATGGGCATTGCATTGTTTTGTTGGGTGAATGGATCATGTTAGTTATTCATAATTGTATTGTCATATTTACACACTTAGTCCATATGTATAAAACCTACCTTCTGTGTTCCGTGCTATAGAATCCAATAACATGTTCTAGAATCTAGAAATGTAATTTGCAGCCCCTAGATTGATTAAGACAAGGTATTTGGTGGATGTTAATAACATGCTGTGTTGTCAGCAGCAAGGCTTCAGTCAACAGACAGGTGTCCAATAACGCTTTCATTAACTGTAATGGACAGAGAGAGAGAGAGGCCTGTAATTTCTACCACATACTAGGAGCTGTTTGTTTTGGCATTGCAGATTACCTGCACCTGATGGCTCAAATAATGAATAATGATGATAAAAGAATCTTATGCATGAGACCATATTATGCTTTAGTTAAACCAACCACACACACACAGCAAACCTTAGAGTAGGAACATTTAGGATCCACAAGGGTTTAGTCAAATACACAATATACTATATAAGTATTCCAATTCTAGTAGTCAAAAAAGTGATTTAAAAAACCATATTTTTTGGTGAGATTTGCTCATTGTTCCGGGTTGATGGCAGATATACACCTGAAAAAAGAAGCCTTTAAATGAAATAAAGATTTTTAGTTCTTAAAAACAGTTGTATAAAACTACAATATTGAAAAAGAGTGCCAACATGAGGTGGTCTCCAATAGAGTTGCAACTGTCACAGTCTGTTAGAGGACTGAAAAGGACCAGCAGGAGAACTGTCACTGTCTGTTAGAGGACTGATAATGACCTGCAGGTGAACTGTCACTGTCTGTTAGAGGACTGATAATGACCAGCAGGAGAACAATCACAGTCTGTTAGAGGACTGATAATGACCAGCAGGAGAACAATCACAGTCTGTTAGAGGACTGATAATGACCAGCAGGAGAACTGTCCCAGAGTCTGTTAGAGGACTGATAATGACCAGCAGGAGAACTGTCACTGTCTGTTAGAGGACTGATAAGGACCAGCAGGAGAACTGTCCCAGACTCTGTTAGAGGACGGATACACCTTACTCCCCTTCTTGGCTTCCATGGCAACCCCCAAGGGAACCTTTCCCCAATAGAATATTTCCCAACATTCTCACAAACAATCGCAACATTGTTTCATTCCATATGTGTTATTTCATCATTTTGATGTCTTCACTTTTATTCTACAATGTATTTTGGCTGCAATTTCTGAGGCTGGTAACTCCAATGAACGTATCCTCTACAGCTGAGGTAACTCTGGGTGTTTCTTTCCTGTGGTAGTTTCATCATAGCGCTTGATGGTTTTTGTGTCCGCGCTTGAGGAAAAGTTCAAATTTTCCAGATTTAAAGGACCTTCTTGTCTTAAAGTAATGATGGACTGTATTTTCTCTTTGCTCATTTGAGCTGGTCTTGCCATAATATGGATTTGGTCTTTTACCAAGTAGGGCTATCTTCTGTATATATCACCCCTACCTTGTCACAACACAACAGTCAGAAGAATGATTGTCCATGTGGAAAGGGTTCTGATGTGAGTTGATGTGTTGAATTTATAGAGGTTCTTTCAACCTGCCTTCCTGAAAACAACTAAAGAGTTTAAGGGCAGACTGGGGTCTCCAACCCCTGGCAAGGCCACTGATTGGCTGACCGAGTCAGCTGACTCTGTTCTCTGGCAACCTGGTCCATACACATAACCTCAGCTGTTAGATGTCATCAAGTTTGTCTCTAAGTCCCAGGAACAGATAGAGAGTTTTAGAGAGGGTTCTGGGTAATACTCATGGGCAACAGTAAAGGTTTTCGACACACTATGATATTGAATGTGTGCCCCAGACATATTTCCAGCGAAGAATTATGGTTAGTCACTAGCAGAACAATCTCCATGACATTAACTTGAGTTGCACTTTTGTCTGTCTCCCTATCAGTATGAATCAATGTTTAACAGGCATTTATAACCACCTTTAATGCTTTTATAATGACATAGTGGAGCAATCGCTGAGCTAAAGTTCCTGGTAGAAAGAGGAAGTAAAGCTTTAAATTGAATCAATGTCATAACACTTGAAAACATGTTTACAGCCATATTGATTCTTTGTGTGGAATGGAACTCTAAAAATACAATTTAACACCGAGGTAAGGCAGACGACCATACAGGAACAGGAACAACCCTGGCTGGCAGTCTAGCTTATTATGACAGCATGTTTTGATGTTGAGAAAAGTACAAAATCCTGCAGGGCTTGCACTATGTCGCTGGAAGCTTCATGAATTTGAGTAGGAGCTAGCAGACCAAATCTAATACCTTCCACTCTGTATCATAAACCTTTGTCTTTCTTGCAGATTTACCCATCTAACAATCATTACATTTTAATGCGACAACTCCCATAGGGAATGAATGTGCTGTGGTGGTTTAGTGCATTTTGTGTTTCTTGTCTAATAAAGTCATACAAGGAGATTATCACTTCCGGGCAAAAGGATGTAGCCCTGAGTAAAGTAAACATCTACATGCAGCATTAACATTAGCCTGGGGGCTTGCAAGACTTTCTGACTTCCCCTATAGTTTTCAAATGAAACATTTCCCTGGAACAAAAATCAAATTGGTTTCACTCCATAGTTCTCATTTGCATTGCTAAACCCTCTTCCACGTACCTGGAAGGAAGTCACACACATCCACACCGTTTCTTCTTTGTCTGACTGGAATAAAGAAGAGGAGTTCAAACACAACTGTGCAAATATACTCATTTATTTATATATATATATATATATATTTCTGTCTGTTGTTCAGATTGCGTTTTCAACAATAGTTCCTAATACTGTTGATATGGGGCTTTTTTTTAAAGACCTATTAAAGTGGTTCTAGGGCTGTTAGAGCTGGACTGGAACAAAAGCCGACCAACACACCCTGCAGTTCCATCACCATCCCTGACCTAGAAGAAAAGTGGTACTGATGAGGGTAGGTAGGTGTTATGTAAAAAATAAACTTCTTTCTTTCAACTAAATGTCCCTGTTCAAAATACGGACATGCTTTGAACTTTGTCTCGTCATTGAACTCAACCGTGTGTCTAGTCATTAGAGAACAGCAAGCAGGAGTTGAGATGTCATTTATTTACACAGTCTAGTGAGAAAACTATTATTTTGATTTCACTTTTCCCTAGCAATGTTCCGCAATGTGTTTTTTTTTGTTGATGTGTGGACCGCAGGAAGATTAGCTGTCATCATGGCATCAGCTAATGGAGATCAGAAGAAAGACATTGATGTCTCTTCGCTCAACTTTTTGTTCTTCGTATAACACATTTCAGGACACTTTCTCACATTCCGTTCTGATTGTAAGTCTTCCACACAATAACATTTAGTACAAACTCCAAAGCCAATCCAAGTCCTTGAGAGTTTTCCATGCCTGAAGCATGCCGCCTGACTAATCTCATGTTGACATTATCATTAAAAGCCTGCAAGGTTGACTCTGTTTGGCCAAAGGGCTAAATCCTATATTGTTCCTACTTACAATGGAAATGAAATATGTAAATACATCAGCATTCAAATTATTGGCTTGATAATATTTTCATTGGGCGGGGGCGGGGGGGGGGATTGGCTCCCAACCACGTGGTTGTTTTGGACTCTAGACTGTGTGTTTACTCAGTCATTCCACTCAATATTCCATCTATCATACAGTATGTATGATTTCACTAGTGTGAGACGTGCATGTTATTCAAATAGTCCAATATCTATGGAAAAAACGAATAGAAAACGCAACTGCTTAGAGTATTTCAAAATGGTTTCCTAAAGCACCTCAAATCAATTCCAGAATATATTTATCTGTCAAAGATAAAATCATGTAGTGTATTGCAATCATTCATTTTCTATGTGTAGGCTATATGTGAGATGAACATCTGTAACCCTGTGTCCAGTCAGGTGATGGTTATATAAAAGAAGAAGACCTACAGGGAGAGGGTCACCAATCTCTGATCACAAGAGGCAACAGCAGCACATGAAACAGGTCCATTCCTCTCTGTCTGATGCTTCAGAATCAAAGCTAACCAAGAGGTGGCCACTGTGGCAGAGAGAAGCTCACGGAACCTCAGAGAAGCTCACATCTGTGCCGTGTGGGTCTACAGTGTGTCTGCCCCTGCTGTGTCTACCATGCTGGTTGTATTAGTGTAGACTCACAGGCCTCCATCCATTCCGTGTGTGGGTGTCTACGTGTGTGTGGAGCCCTGTGATTATCCCTGCTCTCTGATAACTGCGCTGATTCACCTGGAAAGTAAACACATGGCCGCGTGGGCCACTCACAAAGTAATAGCCTGAGAGAACAGAAACTAAACAAACATTAAACACCCTTACATGGCATCATGTCGCAGACCAAGATTAAATACACCATTACAGTATATGGCATCATGCATGGGTCCTCAGATCCGCCATTTTTTTTACAGCTGCACCATTGAGAGCATCCCTCGGATCCTCAAAACATTCTACAGCTGCACCATTGAGAGCATCCCTCGGATCCTCAAAACATTCTACAGCTGCACCATTGAGAGCATCCCTCGGATCCTCAAAACATTCTACAGCTGCACCATTGAGAGCATCCCTCGGATCCTCAAAACATTCTATAGCTGCACCATTGAGAGCATCCCTCGGATCCTCAAAACATTCTACAGCTGCACCATTGAGAGCATCCCTCAGATCCTCAAAACGTTATACAGCTGCACCATCGGGAGCATCCCTCAGATCCTCAAAACGTTCTACAGCTGCACCATCGGGAGCATCCCTCAGATCCTCAAAACGTTCTACAGCTGCACCATCGAGAGCATCACCGGCCGGCAAGCGGTACCGGAGTGCCAAGTCTATGTCCAAAAGGCTTCTTAACAGCTTTTAACCCCAAGCCATAAGACTCCTGAACAGCTAATCAAATGGCTACCTGGACTATTTGCATTGTCCTCCCTCTCCTGCTGCTACTCACTCTTTATCATCCATGCATCACTTTACCTCTACCTACATGAACATATTACCTCAATTACCTCGACTAACCGGTGCCCCCGCACATTGACACTGTACCTCCCTGTATATAGCCTCGCTATTGTTATTTTACTGCTGTTCTTTAATTGTTGTTCGTATTCTATTGCTATTTTTAAAAAAAAATAATTGTATTCAGTTCATTTTAGTAAATACTTTTTTAAAACTGCAATGTTGGCTAAGGTCTTAAAAGTGAACATTTCACTTTGAGGTCTACACCTGTTGTCTTCGGCGCATGTGACTAATAAAATAATATTTGATTTGATTTTTGATTTGATGTACCAGACCAATATTAAATACACCCTTAAATGGTATAAAGGCACCGACCAAGCTAAAAATACAAGCTTATTTTGAATTATGTCCCAGACCAAGATGAAATACACCCTTATTTGGAAGTATGTCTCAGACGAAGACTTAAACAAACCCTTATATGGCATCATGTCCAGACCAAGATGAAATACACCCTTATTTGGAAGTATGTCTCAGACGAAGACTTAAACAAACCCTTATATGGCATCATGTCCAGACCAGGATTAAATACACCCTTATATGGAATTACATCCCAGACCAAGATTAAATGCAGAGGGGGTGTGACCTACTAAATTATAATAAGGAGTTTACATTAAAACCCCATTCATTTGAATCTGCTGCGTACTAAAGATTATTTTGGTGGTTTTATTCTAGTCTAGGCCTTTGATTGCGTCCCAAATGACACCTTCATCCATATAGGCCCTATAATAAACTACCTTTGACTACAGCCCTGGGTCCTGGTCAAAGTAGTGCACTACAGTAAATAGGAAATATAGGGTGCCATTTGGGACATTCCCTGAGAGGTAGATTTGCGAGGCACATGGTAGGCCTCCCTGGGCATAAGCATCTAATAAGTAGAATGAAGGGAGGTGTGGCAGAGTTGAACAGCTGTAATAGTAAATAATGTTTATGTTGCAGTGGGAACACAGTCTCATCTGTCACCAGGGTAACCGTAGAGGTTGTCACCAGGGTAACCGTAGAGGTTGTTGATCCCTCGGGGAGGCTAGCCTGTCTCGTCTCCTCCACAACAACTCTTTGGGCGGTATCCCAAATGACAATATATTACCTGTCTAGCGAACTACTTTTGATAAGATCCCTGTGGGCCTTTCGTCAAAAAGTAGTGAACTACATATGGAATAGGGTACCGTGTGGGACACAGACCCTGGTTCCATTTCATGGCACAAGCCGCATGTGTTAAGCATCTACGATTCTAGGTGTTATTAAGCAATGCTTTACTTAAAGAACACTTGACCCCATTGATGTTCCATTAGATCAAGACTACGGACCATTCTAAAGAAAATATGAAACAGGCTAACAGTCCAAATTGTTTCACACCATCTACACTATTACAGTATCTACATTAGCTACAGTATTACAGTATCTACAATATCTGCAGCATTACAGTATCAACAGTATCTACAGTATTACAGTATCACAGTATCTACACTATCTACAGTATTACAGTATCTACAATATATACAGTACTACAGTGTCTACAATACATACAGTATTGCAGTATCTACAATATCAACATTATCACAGTATCTACACTATCTACAGAATTAAAGTATCTAAACTGTCTGCAGTATTACAGTATCTACTGTCACGCCCTGGTCGAAGTATTTTGTGTTTATCTTCATTTATTTGGTCAGGCCAGGGTGTGGCATGGGGTTTTTGTATGTGGTGTGTTGGTATTGGGATTGTAGCTTAGTGGGGTGTTCTAGTTAAGTCTATGGCTGTCTGAAGTGCTTCTCAATCAGAGGCAGGTGTTTATCGTTGTCTCTGATTGGGAACCATATTTAGGCAGCCATATTCTTTGAGTGTTTTGTGGGTGATTGTCCTTAGTGTCCTTGTTCCTGACTCTGTGTTAGTTTACACAAGTATAGGCTGTTTCGGTTTTCGTTACGTTCATTACGTTTTGTAGTGTTTGTAATTGATTTGTGTTTTACGTTTGTTTATTAAACATGGATCGCAATCTACACAACACATTTTGGTCCGACTCTCCTTCACACCTAGAAAACCGTTACAGAATCACCCACCACAACAGGACCAAGTGGCGTGGTAACAGGCAACAGCAGGAGAAACATAATAAGGATTTCTGGACATGGGAGGAAATCCTCGACGGGAGAGGACCCTGGGCTAAACCAGGGAGTGTAGCCGCCCCAAGGTGCAGCAAGAGAAGGAATGGACATGGGAGGACGAACTGGACGGTAAAGGACCCTGGGTTCAGCCTGGAGAATATCGCCGCCCCAAAGAAGAACTGGAGGCCGAGAAAGCTGAGAGGTGCAGGTATGAGGAGGCAGCACGGCGAAGCGGATGGAAGCCCGAGAGTCAGCCCCAAAAATTTCTTGGGGGGGGGGGGGGGGGGCTCACAGGGAGCATGGCGACGCTAGGTAGGAGACCTACGCCAACTTCCTGTGGTTACCACGGGGCTAGAGAGACCGGGCAGGCACCGTGTTATGCAGTGGTGCGCACGGTGTCCCCAGTGCGGGTGCATAGCCCGGTGCGGTACATTCCAGCTCCGCGTATCGGCCGGGCTAGAGTGGGCATCGAGCCAGGTAAGGTTGGGCAGGCTCGGTGCTCAAGAGCACCAGTGCGCCTGCACGGTCCGGTCTATCCAGTACCACCTTCACACACCAGCCCTCCGGTGGCAGCTCCCCGCACCAGGCTTCCTGTGCGTGTTCTCGGTCCAGTACCACCAGTGCCAACACCACGCATCAGGCCTACAGTGCGCCTCACCTCTCCAGCGCTGCGGGAGTGTCCCACCTGTTCAGCGCTGCCGGAGCCTTTCTCCTCTCCTGCGCTGCCGGAGTCTCCCGCCTGTTCAGCACAGCCAGAGCCTTCCTCCTCTACAGCGCTGCTGGAGTCTCCCACCTGTTCAGCGCTGCCAGAGCCTTCCTCCTCTACAGCGCTGCTGGAGTCTCCCGCCTGTTCAGCGCTGCCAGAGCCTTCCTCCTCTACAGCGCTGCTGGAGTCTCCTGTCTGTTCAGCGCAGCCAGATCTGCCAGCCTGCATGGAGCAGCCAGAGCTGTCGGTCTGCATGGAGCAGCCAGAGCTGTCAGTCTACATGGTGCAGCCAGAGCTGTCAGTCTGCATGGAGCAGCCAGAGCTGTCAGTCTGCAAGGAGCTGTCAGTCTGCAAGGAGCTGCCAGTCTGCAAGGAGCTGCCAGTCTTCAAGGAGCTGCCAGTCTGCAAGGAGCTGCCAGTCTGCAAGGAGCTGCCAGTCTGCACGGAGCCGCCAGAGCTGTCAGTCTGTAAGAAGCCGCCAGAGCTGTCAGCCTACATGGAGCAGCCAGAGCCGCCAGTCTGTGTGGAGCAGCCAGAGCCGCCAGTCAGCATGGAGCAGCCAGATCCGTCAGTCTGCCAAGATCCGCCAGTCAGCCAGACTCTTCCAGATCTGCCAGTCAGCCAGACTCTTCCAAATCCGCTAGTCAGCCAGACTCTTCCAGATCTGCCAGTCAGCCAGACTCTTCCAGATCTGCCAGTCAACCAGACTCTTCCAGATCCGCCAGTCAGCCAGACTCTTCCAGATCTGCCAGTCAACCAGACTCTTCCAGATCTGCTAGTCAACCAGACTCTTCCAGATCCGCCAGACTCTTCCAGATCTGCCAGTTAGCCAGACTCTTCCAGATCTGCCAGTCAACCAGACCCTTCCAGATCCGCCAGCCAGCCAGGATCTGCCGGATCTAACTACCTGCCTGAGCTTCCTCTCAGTGCTGAGCTTCCTCTCAGTGCTGAGCTTCCCCTCAGTGCTGAGCTGCCCCTCAGTGCTGAGCTGCCCCTCAGTCCCGAGCTGCCCCTCAGTCCCGAGCTGCCCCTCAGTCCAGTGGGATTCTGGGTGAGGACTACTAGGCCATGGTCGGCGGTGAAGGTGGACTATCCTAGGACGCGAGGAGGAGGGACTAGGACATTGATAGAGTGGGGTCCACGTCCCGCGCCGGAGCCGCCACCATGGACAGACGCCCACCCGGACCCTCCCTATTGTTTTGATGTGCATCCAGGAGCCCGCACCTTAGGGGGGGAGGGGGGTTCTGTCACACCCTGGTCGAAGTATTTTGTGTTTATCTTCATTTATTTGGTCAGGCCAGGGTGTGGCATGGGGTTTTTGTATGTGGTGTGTTGGTATTGGGATTGTAGCTTAGTGGGGTGTTCTAGTTAAGTCTATGGCTGTCTGAAGTGGTTCTCAATCAGAGGCAGGTGTTTATCGTTGTCTCTGATTGGGAACCATATTTAGGCAGCCATATTCTTTGAGTTTGTCGTGGGTGATTGTCCTTAGTGTCCTTGTTCCTGTCTCTGTGTTAATTTACACAAGTATAGGCTGTTTCGGTTTTTGTTACGTTCTTTGTTTTTGTAGTGTTTGTAATTGATTCGTGTTTTACGTTTGTTTATTAAACATGGATCGCAATCTACACGCCGCATTTTGGTCCGACTCTCCTTCACACCTAGAAAACCGTTACATCTACACTATCTACAGTATTACAGTATCACAGTATCTACCCTATGTACAGTATTACAGTATCTACAATATCTACAGCACTACAGTGTCCACAATATCTACAGTATTACAGTACCTACAATATCTACAGTATCACCTTATCTACACTATCTACACTATATACACTATTACAGTATCTAAACTATCTACAGCATCACAGTATCTACAGTATTACAGTATCTACAATATCTCCAGTATCTACAATCTATACACTATCTACAATATTACAGTATCTACATTATCTACACTATCTACAGTATTACATTATCTACAATATCTACACTATCTACAGTATTACAGTATCTACACTATATATAGTATTACAGTATAAACACAATCTACACTATCTACATTATTAGAGTATCTACACTCTCTACATTATTACAGTGTCTACAAAAACTACACTATCTACAGTATTACAGTATTACACTATCTACAGTATTACAGTATCTACACTATCTACAGTGTTACATTAAATAAAATAAGAATTTGTTCTTAACTGACTTGCCTAGTTAAATAAAGGTAAAAAAATAAATAAATCACAGTATTACAGTTTCTACACTATCTACACCATCTACATTATTAGAGTGTCTACACTATCTACAGTATTACAGTATCTACAGTATGTACAGAATCGACAGTATTACAGTTTCTACACTATCTACACTATCTACAGTATTAGAGTGTCTACACTATCTACAGTATTACAGTATCTACAGTATGTACAGAATCGACAGTATTACAGTATCTACAATATCTACTATATCTACATTATTACAGTATCTACAATATCTAATCTATCTACATTATCTACAGTATTACATGATCTACAATATATACAGAATCACAGTATTACAATATATACAATATTTACAGTATAACAGTATCTACAGTATCACAATATCTACAGTATTACAATATATACAATATCTACAGTATCTACAATATCTACAGTATCATAGTCTCTACACTATCTACAGATTTACAGCATCTACAGTATCTACATTATGACAATATCTACAATATCTATGCTGTCTACAGTATTACAGTATGTAAAATATCTACAGTATCATATTATCTACAGTATTACAGGATCTACACTATTACAGTATCTATAAAATCGACAGTATCTACAGTATTACATTATCTAAAATATCTACACCATCTACAGTATCTACAGTATTACACTATTACAGTATCTACACTATCTACCGAATCTACAGGATTACAGTATCTACAGTATTACAGTATCTACAGTATCTACAGTATTATAGTCTACAATATCTACAGTATCACCTTATCTACACTATCTACAGTATCACATTATTACAGTATCTACACTATCTACACGATCTACACTATTACAGTATCTACACTATCTACAGTATTACGGTACCTCCACTTTCTACAGTATTACAGTATCTACAGTATCTACAGTATCTACAGTATTACGGTATCTACACTACCTACAGTTTTACGGTATCTACACTATCTACAGTATTACAGAATCTACACTATCTACATCATTACAGTATCTACACAATCTACACTATCTATATTAGTACAGTATCTACACTTTCTACATTATTACAGTGTCTACAATATATACAGTATCTACAGTATTACATTATCTACAATTCCTACAGTATTAAAGTATCTAAACTATCTGCACTATTACAGTTTCACAGTATCTAAACTATCTACAGTATTACAGTATCTACAATATCTACAGTACTACAGTGTCTACAATATCTACAGTTTTACAGTATCTACAATATCACAGTATCTACACTATCTACAGTATCACAGTATTACAGTATCTATACAATCTACAGTATTACAGTATCAACAATATCACAGTATCTACACTGTCTACAGTTTCACAGTATTATAGTATCTACACTATCTACACAATCTACAGTATCTACCGTATCACAGTATCATAATATTTACAGTTCTACACTATCTACAGTTTTACAGTATCTATAATATTTACAGTATCTACAGTATTACATTATCTATAATATCTACAGTATCTACAGTATTACATTATCTTTAATATCTACCCCCTCTACAGTATCTACACAATCTACATTATTACAGTACCTACAGTATCTACCCTATCTACAGTTTTACAGTATCTATAGTACCTACAGTATTACAATATCTACAGTATCTACTATATCTACAGTATCTACAGTATTACAGTATCTACAATATCTACTGTATCACAGTATCTAGTGTACCTACACTATCTACAGAATTACAGAATCTACAGTTTCACAGTATTAGTGTCTACAGTATCTACCGTAATACAGTATCTACAATGTCTGCAGCATCACAGAATCTACAGAATTACAGTTTATACAATATCTACACTATCTACAGTATTACAGTATCACAGTATCTACAGTATTACAGTATCTACAGTATCTACAATGTCTACACTATCTACAGTTTTACAGTATCTACAGTATCTACAGTATTACAGTATTACAGTCTCTACACTATCTACGGTATCTACAGTATTACAGTATCTATACTATCTACAGTATCTACAGTATTACAGTATTACAGTGTCTACAGTATCTACTCTATCTACACTATCTACAGATTTACAGTATTACAGTATCTACAGTATCACAGTATCTACATAATCTGCAGTTCTACAGCATCTACCTTATTACATTATCTACAATATTACAGTATCTACAGTATCTACAGTATCACAGTATCTACAGTATCTAAATCATCTACAGTTTCTACAGTATCTACAGTATTACAGTATCACAGTATCTACAGTATTACAGTATCTACAGTATTACAGTATCTACAGTATCACAGTATCTACAGTATTACAGTATCTACAGTATCACAGTATCTACAGTATCACAGTATCTACAGTATTACAGTATCTACAGTATCACAGTATCTACAGTATTAGAGTATCTACAGTATCACAGTATCTACAGTATCACAGTATCTATAGTATTACAGTATCCTTGGATAACATTGAATGGGGACAATTCTATTTCAAAATGGGTTTATGGTGGTTTGTTGCGTAATCGATTCCATGGTCTTAATTCATGCAAATCACAGAATTATGTGTCGTGTTTTGAGAAGAAAGCACAGCAGAACACATACAGTCTACATTAAGTGTATTAAACCTCCTGCAAAATAGAGTGAACGCCATGTCCTAATCTCCTGCAGGTATTAGACTTGGGAAGTTGTCCTTCAATTTGAACACAACAGCGGTGCCGTTTGGGATTGGAATTGACTGTCAAATCAAATGCAGAAGCCATGGATGCTTGCAGTTCAACTCCCTGGGGCATAACATGAATGCTCTTGTTTCCTTGTTGATCTCTCCCTGTTTGACAAGCCTGCTATTCCTACCTCGTACAAAGGAATAGAACCTAACAGCGTCATTTGAGTCATTTCTTCAGGGAGACATGAATGTAGTCACCTGGATGAGCTGGTTGGACATGAGCCAGGGTAGCAGGGTTTTCTACGCATTCAGGCCAACTCACAGAGTACACACAGTACTATGTACTCAGAGTATGTAGATACTATGAATCCCCCTACCAATTAAGCTACATTGTCCAAATGATCCATTCAAAGAATTTGTCCTTTTTAAGTTAATTTCACAATTCAAACCATGAATGTAGGCAGAGAATGCTGAACCCATGCAATCTAGCTACGTCATATAATATATATTTTTTAAACTGTCCAGTAAACAAGTGTTAAATAACTACTATACCGAAGCAAGTTGTTATGCTAGCCAACCTTAAGGCATAAACATGCTAGCCAAGATGCCACGTTAATTAATCATATAACAAATTGTTTGATTTGAAAATATAGTCAATGTGGTAAGATGTTCTATATCATACAGTATGTACTGTGTGGAAATCACATGATTCATATTAAATCAGACAGTACTGTGTGGAAATCACAGGATTCATATTAACTCAGACAGTATGTTCTGTGTGATTCATATAAAATCAGACAGTATGTACTGTGTGATTCATATAAAATCAGACAGTATGTACCGTGTGATTCATATAAAATCAGACAGTATGTACTGTGTGATTCAAATCAAATCAGACAGTATGTACTGTGTGATTCAAATAAAATCAGACAGTATGTACCATGTGATTCATATAAAATCAGACAGTATGTACTGTCTGCTCCAACCAATGTTGTTTTATCTAGTATACCCAAGTAAAACCACATCACTAACTGACCCCTACAAGACATAAACAATGTCTGTAATTTCTCTAAATTTCATCATACTAGTAGTCCTATTGGGTATAAAGATATGAAGAAAAAAAAAACATTTATTGACACCCTCATTCAAAGTTCCATTTGATTTCATGGATGGAACAAAATCATGAGCAGCACTCGGGAGGAGCTCAAACAAGTACTTGCCCCAGACCTTTCTTTGGAGATGTTGGCTCCTGTGATGTGAAGGATGGATGCTAGAGGACCCCTCTCTTTGGTGAATACGGTGCAATAACAAATGAAGTGACGCACAGTAGAGTAGTCATGATATTCCCAACGGCATAGAGACAGATCGTACTCTACCAACATGTCAAATGATAATTACTGACGCTAAATGAAGTTGTAGTTTTAATGGACTAGAGTGGCTTTAACAAATTAGTCAGCAGCACTTAATGGTGTTAATTACTGATTGACAATTGAGAGCAACAGCCTGTTCAGACTGTAGAGTATGTGAATGATGCATTGTGGGCAAAATGCAGCTCAGCAGATTCATGGCTTTTTAGATGTTTTGTGCTAATTTAAGGTGTGAATAAATAATGAGGATTTGTTCAATTAAATATTCACCTACTGTAAATATCTAGTTATTCACACAATAAAATGGTGAACACAACACAGATGGACACATCCAATTATTATTGGTGCTGATGATATGCTTGCTCACATACATATTTTACACGGTTGCTAATATTCATACTACTATATATTTGGCTCTACTTTACAAAGACAAACCACAACACAACAAGATACACTGTCACCTGTGTGATTTTCAACCGTACTTACAGCCTCATCGTACCTATTAAATCACCTTAATGATTCCTCTGAGATAACAAAGCACAGGCATTGATCAATTATACATTATTAGTAATAAAAAGCAGAATATGAAATTAAGAAATCTATTCATACCTTTTCCATTAGTTTGGTGTTATTTGGTTGAGGAAACAAAAAACAAGCCAGCTGTTTAATAAGGTGTTGTTCCAAGCCTCTCTGGACATGAGGGAATGGAAGTCCTGCCATTTGAAATATACCATGTTCAATAATCCTATAGAAATAAAGTTTCCAAGATGGCGTAGCAGTGTAGACGTGTTTTGTTCGTCCTCTCGTATACTTTCGTATTTTTGCTTGCCGTAAGCTCTGGGCCTTGGCACCGGATCATTGCTGCTACCGAGTGGCATTGCTGCTACGCACCTGCCCCAAAGCTAGCACCAGTTAGCCGTGAGCCAGTAGCATCACCCGGCTAGAAAACAAAATTACTACACCTACAATACCTCTTTCGCCATCTGGCTTGGATCCTTAGTCGACACGGCACCCCGCCGCACCACCACGACTGGTCTGCCGACTAAGACTCCATCCGCTGTGCCTTCAAACGGCCTCCGTTGGACGTCGGAGCAGACGCTTCTACTAGCCCCGGGCTACTAACTTTAAACGCAGTGTCGCCCGCGTGCTAGCGTAGTAGCGACTACTCCGCGGCTCCCCTGTTCCATCTATTGCTGCCCCCTGGACCCTATGATCACTTGGCTGACTGTCCATTAATCACGGTACTCAATTCTGTTTATTTTTTGTTTATCTGTCAGCCCCAGCCGCGAACTCAGGCTCTGTGTGTAGTTATCCGACCCTCTCTGCCCATTCATCGCCATTTTACCTGTTGTTGTTTTAGCTGATTAGCTGTTGTTGTCTCACCCGTTGTTGTCTTAGCTAGCTCTCCCAATGAACACCTGTGATTACTTTATGCCTCGCTGTATGTCTCTCTCATGTGTCAATATGCCTTGTATGCTGTTGTTTAGGTTAGTTATCATTGCTTTAGCTTACAATGGAGCCCCTAGTTCCATCACCTCACCCATTACAACCAGCATGTCCAGTGATACAAACTCTCTCATCATCACCCAGTGCCTGGGCTTACCTCCGCTGTACCCACACCCCACCATACCCCTGTCTGCACATTATGCCCTGAATATATTCTACCATGCCCAGAAATCTGCTCCTTTTATTCTTTGTCCCAACACTCTAGGTGACCAGTTTTGATAGCCTTTAGCCATACCCTTATCCTACTCCTCTTCTGTTCCTCTGGTGATGTGGAGGTAAACCCAAGCCCTGCGTGTCCCCAGGAACCCTCATTTGTTGACTTCTGTGATCGAGAAAGCCTTGGTTTCATGCATACATCAGAAGCCTCCTCCCTAAGTTTGTTTTACTCACTGCTTTAGCACACTCCGCCAACTCTGATGTCCTTGCCGTGTCTGAATCCTGGCTTAGGAAGGCCACCAACAATTCTGAGATTTCCATCCCCAACTACAACATTTTGCGACAAGATAGAACTGCCAAAGGGGGAGGAGTTGCAATCTACTGCAGAGATATTCTGCAAGGTTCTGTCATACTTTCCAGGTCTATACCCAAACAGTTCTAATTTTAAAAATTAACCTCTCCAGAAATAAGTCTCCCACTGTTGCCGCCTGCTATCGACCACCCCTCTGCTGCAAAGCAACTACTTTGCAGACAGAGTTCAGTGTGTCAAATCAGAGGGCATGTTGTCCGGACCTCTGGCAGTCTCTATGGTCCAATTAGGTTCAATTCTCGGGCTGACTCTTTTCTCTGTATATATCAATGATCTTGCTGCGGGCGATTCCCTGATCCACCTCTACGCAGACGACACCATTCTGTATACTTCTGGCCCTTCCTTGGACACTGTGCTAACTAACCTCCAAACGAGCTTCAATGCCACACAACACTCCTTCCGTGGCCTCCAACTGCACTTAAACGCTAGTAATACAAAATGCATGCTTTTCAACCGTTCGCTGCCCGAGCTAGTATATGTGGACAACTACAAATACCTAGGTGTCTGGCTAGACTGTAAACTCTCCTTCCAGACTCATTAAACATCTCCAATCCAAAATCAAACCTAGAATCGGCTTTCTATTTCGCAACAAAGCCTCCTTAACTCACGCCGCCAAACTTACCCTAGTAAAACTAACTATCCTACCGATCCTCGACTTCGGCGATGTCATCTACAAAATAGCTTCCAATACTCTACTCAGCAAACTGGATGCAGTCTATCACAGTCACATCCGTTTTGTTACCAAATCACCTTATACCACCCACCACTGCGACCTGTATGCTCTAGTCGGCTGGCCCTCGCTACATATTCGTCCTCAGACCCACTGGCTCCAGGTCATCTATAAGTCTATGCTAGGTAAAGCTCCGCCTTATCTCAGTTCACTGGTCACGATAACAACACCCACACGTAGCACACGTTCCAGCAGGTATATCTCACTGATCATCCCCAAAGCCAACACATAATTTGGCCGCCTTTCCTTCCAGTTCTCTGCTGCCAGTGACTGAAACGAATTGCAAAAATCGCTGAAGTTGGAGACTTTGATACTGCTTGAAATACATTGATACTGCTATAGACGAAGGAGAATGATGATTATAATTTTAGATTATCATATCATTTCATTGTGGATCGTGTAGCCTACTGTTTACCTAGTTCACAACAGTAGAAGTAGTAAAATAACAAATCTATAAAAAACCCTCTTTAAATTATATTATAGTGTTACCATCAACTATAGTGTTTGGTTTCTCTAAAATCATACAGTAGATCCACCTGGGTTTGTCTCTGACAGTAGATCCTCCTTGGTTTGTCTCTGACAGTAGATCCACCTTGGTTTGTCTCTGACAGTAGATCCTCCTTGGTTTGTCTCTGACATTAGATTCACCTTGGTTTGTCTCTGACAGTAGATCCACCTGGATTTGTCTCTGACAGTAGATCCACCTTGGTTTGTCTCTGACAGTAGATCCACCTGGATTTGTCTCTGACAGTAGATCCACCTGGGTTTGTCTCTGACAGTAGATCCACCTTGGTTTGTCTCTGACAGTAGATCCACCTTGGTTTGTCTCTGACAGTAGATCCACCTTGGTTTGTCTCTGACAGTAGATCCACCTTGGTTTGTCTCTGACATTAGATTCACCTTGGTTTGTCTCTGACATTAGATTCACCTTGGTTTGTCTCTGACAGTAGATCCACCTTGGTTTGTCTCTGACAGTAGATCCACCTTGGTTTGTCTCTGACATTAGATTCACCTTGGTTTGTCTCTGACATTAGATTCACCTTGGTTTGTCTCTGGCAAAATGAATTGGAACTTTACAATTAGAATGTCAAGAAAATACAACACATTTGATTTATATGCCTGGAACTATGTAAATACCATGGACAGTATATCAGTTAGCATGTTATCACTTGTCTCATTTATCCATCTTATCTGTTTAAGTCACACTATTATAATTCAGAGTTTAAAAGACAGATTTGCCAAGCGTATCAACCTATGTTTTATACATCTAGCAAACTCACTGAGGCATGCCCATGCATTCATTACCAGCCGAATGCTCGACTTGAGTCACAGGCAGTCCTCAAAGAAGAAGACACGATAACTCACAGACTGTCAGAGCATTAGCAGGATTTAGAAAAGTTTTCTATTCAGATCTAAGCTTTGAATAGACTTATGGATACATGAATGTTTGATAAAAATGGATAATACATGGAAAACTGTTCTGTTGGATCTGTAGGTGATTACACATCTGTTTTTTTTTGAGAAGTTGATTGTTGGCACAAGGGAAGACAGCAAAAGCTTGTAAAGTCACATTACTGTAACGATGTAGTGTTATATTTCTCCCTTAAAACAATCCATTATAAAACATACTGGACACAACCGGGACTTTAACATAACAAGTTATATTAGGCTTTTCAAAACATGTTGATCTGCTTCATCAATCTGTCCTTTAAAAATCAGACCTCTCTCTAATTAATTTCCAAGTCACGTTGTTGAAAATGCTACTCCAAGATGCAAGATGTCAATTTGTCCAATCATTGCTGAGGTAATTGTTGAGCCGTTACAATAATTACCTCTGTAGTTCCTGGTATGCAGAAACATCTTTAAGCAACAGACGATGGAAGTGCTTTAAAACTGTTATTGACATGTACGTTTACAATGCTCCTGTCGGGCTGGCTTTACATTCATTCTATTTATGTTGCTTCAGATCAACTGGCATAGACAGGCCACAACGACTGGCTTTTTACTGAGCCAGCCAGCCCAATGCAGGTTACAATGTATTTGTTTATTTATGTTCAACATGAGAGCAATAGACTAAAAAGCCTTGCCACTCTCGGGTAATGTTTAATCATATTTTTATGATTTAACTTCTAACCAATCATTGAAATGTGTTTGAATGTGTCTTTACAGCTCTCCAAGGCTGACTGCTATTTATGTGTGTCATGTTTTTGCAATGCACCTCGTTAAAATTAAGTGAATAAAGTGACGAAAATTGAAATAAAAAAGGAAAAAAAGAATCTCCGTGTCACGATGTACGTAATAATGGTCGTACTTAGAGTTGCTCATTATTTATTAAAGAAAGTGAAACTTAGAAAAAACAAAACAATAAAGAATAAACGAACCGTGACGACAATGCAGTGCCAACAGGCAACTAAACATAAACAATATCCCATAACCCACACGTGAAAAACATGCTACTTAAGTATGATCCCCAATTAGAGACAACGATAACCAGCTGCCTCTAATTGGGAATCATACAAATCACCAACATAGAAAATCAAACCTAGAACCCCACATAGGAAATATAAACAAGAACAACCCCCCAGTCACGCCCTGACCTACTCTACTATAGAAAATAAAAGCTTCTATGGTCAGGACGTGACGCTCCGGTCTTTTTGAGTTTTTGATTAAAAAACGAACTAGATACTTTTTCATTAGCAAGATATTGATGTTTAGATGCTATCAGAGATGTAAAAATAGCAAGCTTTGATATATACTGTCCTTTATTCTTCACCTCTGTATCTCTGTAACTCTGTATCTCTGGATCTCTGTAACTCTGTATCTCTGTATCTCTGTAACTCTGTATCTCTGTAACTCTGTATCTCTGTAACTCTGTATCTCTGTATCTCTGTATCTCTGTACTCTGTATCTCTGTACTCTGTAACTCTGTATCTCTGTATCTCTGTATCTCTGTATCTCTGTATCTCTGTATCTCTGTACTCTGTAACTCTGTAACTCTGTAACTCTGTATCTCTGTATCTCTGTAACTCTTTATCTCTGTATCTCTGTAACTCTGTATCTCTGTAACTCTGTATCTCTGTATCTCTGTATCTCTGTATCTCTGTACTCTGTATCTCTGTATCTCTGTATCTCTGTATCTCTGTATCTCTGTACTCTGTAACTCTGTATCTCTGTATCTCTGTACTCTGTAACTCTGTATCTCTGTATCTCTGTATCTCTGTATCTCTGTACTCTGTAACTCTGTAACTCTGTATCTCTGTATCTCTGTAACTCTGTACTCTGTAACTCTGTACTCTATAACTCTGTATCTCTGTATCTCTGTATCGCTGTACTCTGTAACTCTGTAACTCTGTATCTCTGTATCTCTGTAACTCTGTAACTCTGTACTCTGTATCTCTGTAACTCTGTATCTCTGTATCTCTGTATCTCTGTATCTCTGTAACTCTGTATCTCTGTATCTCTGTAACTCTGTACTCTGTAACTCTGTATCTCTGTATCTCTGTAACTCTGTATCTCTGTATCTCTGTAACTCTGTATCTCTGTATCTCTGTAACTCTGTACTCTGTAACTCTGTAACTCTGTATCTCTGTATCTCTGTATCTCTGTAACTCTGTAACTCTGTAACTATGTATCTCTGTAACTCTGTATCTCTGTAACTCTGTATCTCTGTAACTCTGTATCTCTGTAACTCTGTATCTCTGTATCTCTGTATCTCTGTAACTCTGTACTCTGTAACTCTGTACTCTGTACTCTGTAACTCTGTACCTCTGTAGTCTGTAACTATGTAACTATGTAATTGTGTAACTCTGTTATCTGTAACTATGTAACTATGTAACTATGTAACTCTGTACTCTGTAACTCTATCTCTGTACCACTGTAACTCTGTAACTATGTAATTCTGAAACTCTGTATCTCTGTAACTCTGTAGTCTGTAACTCTGTAACTCTGTACCTCTGTAGTCTGTAACTCTGTAACTCTGTAACTCTGTACCTCTGTACCTCTGTAGTCGGTAACTCTGCACCTCTGTACCACTGTACCCTCGTAACTCTGTAGTCTGTAACTCTGTACTCTGTACCACTGTAACTCTGTAACTCTGTACCACTGTACCACTGTAACTCTGTAGTCTGTAACTCTGACTCTGTAACTCTGTAACTCTGTAACTCTGTACTCTGTAACTCTGTATCTCTGTAACTCTGTAACTCTGCACCTCTGTAGTCTGTACCTCTGTAACTCTGTAACTCTGTAGTCTGTAACTCTGACTCTGTAACTCTGTACTCTGTAACTCTATCTCTGTACCACTGTAACTCTGTAACTATGTAATTCTGAAACTCTGTATCTCTGTAACTCTGTAGTCTGTAACTCTGTAACTCTGTACCTCTGTAGTCTGTAACTCTGTAACTCTGTAACTCTGTACCTCTGTACCTCTGTAGTCGGTAACTCTGCACCTCTGTACCACTGTACCCTCGTAACTCTGTAGTCTGTAACTCTGTACTCTGTACCACTGTAACTCTGTAACTCTGTACCACTGTACCACTGTAACTCTGTAGTCTGTAACTCTGACTCTGTAACTCTGTAACTCTGTAACTCTGTACTCTGTAACTCTGTATCTCTGTAACTCTGTAACTCTGCACCTCTGTAGTCTGTACCTCTGTAACTCTGTAACTCTGTAGTCTGTAACTCTGACTCTGTAACTCTGTAACTCTGTAACTCTGTATCTCTGTATCTCTGTAACTCTGTAACTCTGTAACTCTGTAACTCTGTAACTCTGTAACTCTGTAACTCTGCACCTCTGTAGTCTGTACCTCTGTAACTCTGTACCTATGTACCTCTGTACCTCTGTAACTCTGTAGTCTGTAACTCTGTACCTCTGTAGTCTGTAACTATGTAATCTGTAACTCTGTACCTCTGTAGTCGGTAACTCTGCACCTCTGTACCACTGTACCACTGTAACTCTGTAGTCTGTAACTGGGACTCTGTAACTCTGTAACTCTGTACTCTGTACCACTGTAACTCTGTAACTCTGTACCACTGTACCACTGTAACTCTGTAGTCTGTAACTCTGACTCTGTAACTCTGTAACTCTGTACTCTGTACCACTGTAACTCTGTAACTCTGTACTCTGTAACTCTGTACTCTGTAACTCTGTAGTCTGTAACTCTGTAACTCTGTAACTCTTTAACTCTGTAACTCTGTACTCTGTAACTCTGTACTCTGTAACTCTGTAGTCTGTAACTCTGTAACTCTGTAGTCTGTAACTCTGTATCTCTGTACCACTGTAACTCTGTACCTCTTTACCTTCTAAGAATGTTGTGTAAAGTCTGCTACTGTATGTAATGCACCTGTCTTTTATTTTACCATTCAGAGCAACATCTGCAATTCTGAAATCAATGGCTGAAAAGACATGGCGTCGACATCACTTCGTTCTGCCTTTACAATGTTCACAGACACAACTCAGCCTTTATAGGGACACTGTCTGTCTGTCTGTCTGTCTGTCTGTCTGTCTGTCTGTCTGTCTGTCTGTCTGTCTGTCTGTCTGTCTGTCTGTCTGTCTGTCTGTCTGTCTGTCTGTCTGTCTGTCTGTCTGTCTGTCTGTCTGTCTGTCTGTCTGTCTGTCTGTCTGTCTGTCTGTCTGTCTGTCTGTCTGTACAGAAACAAGCTGTACAGTGGATAGTTGCTGGGCATATGAGAAAACATCAACATCAAGAAATGTTCTTTGTTCACACCCAGAGAGAGAGAGAGAGAGCTGTGCTGCTAGCCCTGGGTTTGCTTCCCAAATGGCACCCTATTCCCCACACAGTGCACTACTTTTAACCAGAGCCCTATTATTTCACCATAAAGGGAATAGGGTTCAGTTTGGGAAGCAGACCTGGTCGCCTAGCAGCTCCATTATGAGCTGATGTCACTGTCACATCAGTGTGGGCAGTAGAACCTCCAGATGCTAATTGGAAGTGTGGAAAATGAATCCTATGACGATCCTCTACATTCCGATTGGCTGACTATCTACAGCGATGATGCCTTCCTTCTTTCAACATTCTGAGAGATCTTCAAGGTTCTCTGTAATCACGAATCGCTCTACAATTATCCAAATTAATTTAAATTCAACAATAGGAATAACTCATATTATACATAGATAATTCTCCTTTCTCCATTTCAATCTCCTTTTCATGATTCACTTTCGTCCTGTCTTGTTTAGCTAAATATTTCAGCATTTCTGGAAGTTCGCAAGCTGCCAATTAATTTGACATATAACAGCAGTTTTGTCATTGCGACGTTTACTGGTTATTATGTAAAGATAACTAAATAACTGCTAAATTCAATAACTCAGTTGCATAAAATGTTAGTAGTGTTGAAATACAATATGGGGCAACATTCACATTTCACAAATAAAGTATAACATCTAATGTAAGAAATAAAATACATCTTTGAAATGCAGTGTTTATTCAAGGCTATAGTGAAGACTCTTCAGAGCGTACCGAATGGTTTGTCACTTTCTGAACCCTACAGTAACTTGTGGATCATTGTCTTTTTCCCCACTAGGGTGAAAGCAACAGAGTAAGAATCCTGACAGCAAGGCATTAAATTTAAATCACCTTTCCATATCCTAGTGGATTTTCTTGTGATCCTTTTCTTCTCACATTGCATTTGTCTCATGTTATGGTTTAACTAAATGGTATTATTTATGAAATGCGAGCACATGCCCAGCCCTCCAGCTGTGTCATCAAATTAACACAAGCACGGGAGAGTGAACAAAAAAATGCTCACTGCCAGGAGCGATCAGGCTCACGGACTGGGAAATGCACTGGCTCTGTTATGCAGGCGCCTCACACTACGACCACCCAAGAAGACAAGCCACACTCTGCTACAGGCCCTGTGTGGCTGGGTGGCATAGTCGGCAGGCCCTGACGGGTCCCTCAATGTCATCCACCAGCACCACTAGCACTAGACCTGTCAGTGGCCCAGTGTGGTCATGGTGCTCCACGTTGACAGGAGTGACCTCGAGTGTGTGATGCCCCCTCTGAAACCCCTGATGCTCGCAGCCCTAATCTATGAGCAGCATCGCAGCAGCCGTCTGCCTCCTCTAGAGACCATACAGAGAAGACGGGTCATTACTGGAGAGTGCTTCAAAGAGACTCCTCACAGTGCTGTGTATCTCTCTAACCTCTCTCCTCTCTAGCCTCGTTCTTTAATAGCCCCTCTCCTCTCTAGATTTTCTCCACTCTAGCCACTCTCCTCTCTAGCCTCTCACCTTTCTATCCTCTCTCCTCTCTAGTCTAACACCTCTCTAGACTCTCTCCTCTCTAGACTCTCTCCTCTCTAGCTGCTCTCTTCTCTAGCCTTTCTCCTCTCTAGTCTCTTTCTTCTCTAGCCTCTCTCTTTTTTAGCCTCTCTCTTTTCTAGCTTCACTAGCTTCACTTTTCTAGCCTCTATCTTCTCTAGCCTCTCTCCCCTCTACCCTCTCTCCTCTCTAGCCTGTCTCCTCTAGACTCTCTCTTCTCTAGACTCTCTCTTTTCTAGCCTCTATCTTCTCTATCCTCTCTCCTCTCTATCCTCTCTCCTCTCTAGGCTTTCCTCGATGACCCTTGGCACCAAGCTAGGCTCTTCAGCCCGCTGTGTACTTTTAGCATCCCTTTACACCTCAGGGGAGGTAAGGGCCTGAGGAGGGCTAGACCTCAGGGGAGGTAAAGGCCTGAGGAGGGCTAGACCTCAGGGGAGGTAACGGCCTGATGATGCCTAGACCTCAGGGGAGGTAAGGGCCTGAGGAGGGCTAGACCTCAGTGGAGGTAAGGGCCTGAGGAGGGCTAGACCTCAGGGGAGGTAACGGCCTGAGGATGCCTAGACCTCAGGGGAGGTAAAGGCCTGAGGATGGCTAGACCTCAGGGGAGGTAACGGCCTGAGGAGGGCTAGACCTCAGGTGAGGAAAAGGCCTGATGATGCCTAGACCTCAGGAGAGGAAAGGGCCTGAGGATGACTAGACCTCAGGGGAGGTAATGGCCTGAGGATGGCTAGACCTCAGGAGATGAAAGGGCCTGAGGATGGCTAGACCTCAGGGGAGGTAATAGCCTGAGGAGGGCTAGATCTCAGGGGAGGAAAAGGCCCGAGGAGGGCTAGACTTGTGTTCTAAAAAAAGGGTTGGTACTAGGACTTAATAAATGTGCTCTCGACAGCGTCAGCCACCGCTAATTACTGGAGTTGAGGACGATCTGTTATGGCCTTTAGTGTAGTGGTGTCACACAAAACAAACAGAGATCATGGTGCTCTTCATCATTGTCTTTCTTTCTTATTGTCCTTGGGTACCTTTTGTCACAACCAAATGTAAACACATAATACATCTCACGCAGCAGTAGTGTATCTGCCATTTCCTATTCATCCCGTGTATTTCAACAGAGATAAGGAAGTCAGTTCGTAAGCAAAAGTTGATAACTCATTTATTTGGCTTACACTTTTTCAGAACCCAGTGGTTTGAAACTCATTTCCTAGTCTTAAAGTTTATTTCTTGAACTTTCTTGATTTGCCTGTATATGGGATCACATTAATGGATGAAGTGCAACAGCATATGTACTGTACTCTGAAGTTAACCCAGAAGCATTCATTGTCTTACAATAGAATAATATGCTATTTTTCGACAATTCCTAACATCGGAGACAATTCTATCTCGGGGCAAAAAAAAGATGAAGCACCTGAGGCCAATATTTTTGGGGGACTCCGGGCAATAACATATAAACCAAATCAAAGGCTTTTTATACATGTGTGCTGACTGATTCTTTTTTCAATAGTAGCTACTGCATTTCCCATCAGAAAGGATTCTCTCTAATATGTAGTCAGACTAGTGCGACGTGCACACCTAACTACGTGCACACATCAATCACACATTCACAAACGATATTAAACTCAACGTAACTCCCGAAAGGAATACTTTGGTAGTTGTAGAGTAAGACCTTAAGGGGAACTTCAGAAAACTGTGTTGGACAGTGTGATGGTGACAGCCAGCGATGGAATAGAGAAGGCAACATGTTACTTCTTAACCCATGATAGTCTCAGACCTGTCTAAGCTTAGGGGGGGATTTCAAAAAAGCATTTCGGCGAAAGCTATCCAAGTGTTTATGTTAGGACATCTCTCTCAGCAGACAAAACATTACAAACAGCTAGCAGGAAAGTAGATTGGTCACGAAAGTCAGAAAAGCAATCAAATTAATCGCTTACCTTTGATGATCTTCGGATGTTTGCACTCATGAGACTCCCAGTTACACAATAAATCTTCTGTTTGTTCCATAAAGATTATTTTTAAATCCAAAAACCTCCATTTGGTTGGCGCGTTATGTTCAGAAATCCACAGGCTCGAGCGGTCACGACGGGGCAGAAGAAAATTCCAAATAGTATCCGTAAAGTTTGTAGAAACATGTCAAATGTTTTTTATAATCAATCCTCAGATTGTTTTTACAATAAATTATCAATAATATTTCAACCGGACTGTAGCTTTTTCAATAGGAGTGAGAGAGAACATCTCTGCTCCAAGCTGCTCGCGCATGCAAAACTCTGCTGGCACCCAGCCATCCACTGACGTGATGTGATCTTTCTCGCTCATTTTTTTCTGAATAAAAGACTGAAACTATGTCTAAAGACTGTTCACACCATGTGGAAGCCATAGGAAAAGGTATCTGGTTGATATCCCTTTAAATGGAGGGAAGGCATGCAATGAAACAAAGAGGTTTCAGGAAAAACAGCACTTCCTGGTTGGATTTTCCTCAGGTTTTCGCCTGCAATATCAGTTCTGTTTTCCCACAGACAATATTTTGACAGTTTTGGAAACCTTAGAGTGTTTTCTATCCTAATCTAACAATTATATGCATATTCTAGATTGTGGGCCTGAGAAATAGGCAGTTTCATTTGAGTACGTTTTTCATCCAAACATCAAAATACTGCCCCCTACACTCAAGAGGGTAAGGTATTTGATTGTGATTTCCAAGACCCCTTGAAGTATAAAATATATCAAATATACAAACACATTGAAAAACAGATTCACAACATTGAACAACAGAAAGTCCGCCCTGAAATTTGAAAGAGTTATAAGAAAGATCAAGAATGATTTTTTGATTGTTTTTTACGTATTTAACCCCTTATGTTTTGGCACAATTTTATTTTTTTTACCTTTATTTTACTAGGCAAGTCAGTTAAGAACACATTCTTATTTTCAATAATGGCCTGGGAACAGTGGGTTAACTGCCTGTTCAGGGGCAGAACAAAAGATTTGTACCTTGTCAGCTCGGGGGTTTGAACTCGCACCCTTCCGGTTACTAGTCCAATGCTCTAACCACTAGGCTACGCTGCCGCCCCAAAAAACAGTCTCTATACATACACTACCGTTCAAAAGTTTGAGGTCACTTGTTTTTGAAAGAAAATCATTTTTTTTGTCCGTTAAAATAACATCAAATTGATCAGAAATACAGTGTAGACGTTGTTATTGTTGTACATGACTATTGGAGCTGGAAATGGCAGATTTATTATGGAATATCTACATAGGCGTACAGAGGCCCATTATCAGCAACCATCACTCCTGTGTTCCGATGGCAGGTTGTGTTAGCTAATCCAAGTTTATCATGTTAAAATGCAATTTGATCATTAGAAAACCCTTTTGCAATTATGTTAGCACTTTTAA
Organism: Oncorhynchus kisutch; assembly: GCF_002021735.2. Lineage (NCBI taxonomy): Eukaryota > Metazoa > Chordata > Actinopteri > Salmoniformes > Salmonidae > Oncorhynchus > Oncorhynchus kisutch. The sequence goes on from NC_034188.2 coordinate 7,273,881, forward strand.
GCCTGTAATCGACCTCACAAATGCTGATGCTCCAGATACTCAACTAGTCTAAAGCAGCCCAGTTGTATTGCTTTAATCAGAATAACAGTTTTCAGTTATGCTAACATAATAGCAAAATGGTTTTCTAATGATAAATTAGCCTTTTAAAATTATAAACTTGGATTAGCTAACACAATGTGTCATTGGAACACAGGAGTGATGGTTGCTGAAAATGGGCCTCTGCACGCCTATGTAGATTTTCCATAAAAAATCTCCTGTTACCAGCTACAATAGCCATTTCCAACAATGTCTAGACCGTATTTCTGATCAACTTTCTGTTGTTTTAATAGACTTTATTTTAAATTTCCTTTCAAAGACAAGGACATTTCTAAGTGACCCCAAACTTTTGTATGTTAGTGTATGTATGATTTGCAGGTAAAAAATTGTACATGTCTGATTTGCAGGTAAAAAATTGTACATGTATGATTTGCAGCTAGACATGTTATATGTATAACCTTTAAATGCCTCCAGTCCTTTAGTCTTTTAACCGCAGACTATTTTCATTGCTTTTTTTGGCAGTACCTTTACTGCAGCTTTAAAGGTAGTAACTCTTTAAACTTTAATAGTTCAGTGAAATCATGTATTCAGATAATTGTTTCCTTATCTCATAAGCAGTCTGTGGACTGCTCTAAATCTCTCTTGGACAGATTCTGCACGTAAACTGGAATCTGTCATGACGGGATAAAATGCATAGTACAACGAGCAGTTGTGGTTCGAGTGTTTTGTTTTTTTGCCACAGATTTCTGGCTGTACCAGGATTGGTCACTGTTTTTTTGGATGTACCAGGATTGGTTGCTGATTATTTGGATGTGCCAGGATTGGGCGAATTCGGTGCTTAAAATTTGACTGCTTTGCACATGTGGTGAAATTAGTAGAAGGGGAGGTGGCTTTCGCTGAGTGTTTCCCTTTGTGAGGGTGGAGACTTCGCAAACCAGAACTCCCAATTTCTAATGCATATGGACCCAGAACTTAATCTGACCAAATGACATAAAATTTTGTTTCTGGGTTAACTGAGATTAGACTGCTCTAAGGAGTGACTCCAATCCACACTTTGGTTTCGGTAGAAAAGTCTCTGCCAAGAAAACCTCATGTTTGCATTTCCGGACTAAAAACATTATTTTATTCAGCAGAGAAGTTAGACATCACATTATTACAACAGTATGACTGTTTTGGAATAAAATATTCAATATATTTAATTAAACATCCTCTGTATTGTAGCTTAATGTTTAAACATTGATATGTTCTAGGGGCCATTTTGAGAACATAAAGGGTTACTGGAATGTACTGCTGGAATGTCTGCCAATGGAATGTCCATCTTTTTTTGACAAATGACACAGGTCACTCAAAACATTTATAAATAATTTATGAAGTATAAATAGCCCACGCAACTTAACTAATGATTAGTAAATGGTTTAAAAGGACCTATATTAAACGTCTTGTGAATGGTACTACGACTTATTATTAAATACTATAAAAGCTGTTTTTAATGGTGTGAATGACCTTTGTTGACTCTGTCAGGGAACTGGCTCAAAGATTTCCAACAAAGACCACAGCTCTCACCCCTAAGAATAATAATAAACCAATATTCAGAATTCCTGAAATCTCAGCGTCAGCTGCGCACAGTATTATCAGCTTCTTCAGAAGCTCTACAATATGTATTTGGTCTAGACACTGTATTCCTGAAGAGACACAAATATTCTCTGATAGACCCTATTGTACATCTAGTTAATCTGTCCATCAATGCTTGGAAGTCTGCCACAGTGTTAGATTTAAAATAAAAAATTGTTTTTACATCTGGTGACCCAACACGAGTGGAAAATTACTGACCTATGAGCAATCTTTCAGTGCTATCAAAAGTAGCTTAGAGATGGGTGGCTAATCAGCTGACTGATAACCAGGGCAACTCCATACATCAAATGCAATTTGGATTCAGAATGAACCATTCAACCAAATCAGCAAATTGCTATTTTGTGGAGTATATTAAATCTGAACTGGACATAGGTGGTGATGTCGGCGTAGTCTTTTTGGATTTAATAAGGCCTTTGATACTGTGAATCTTTTGGTGCTCCTAGTCACACTATCCTCCCCTAATGTGTCCACTAGAAGTCATTAGTTGGATGTATTCCTATCTGACAAACAGAAGTCAAAGGGTTTGTCTGGGGAACACTCAGTCGGACTCTCAATACTATAACATTGGTGTCCCACAAGGGTCAATTTTAGGTCCTCTTCTGTTTACCATCTATATCAAGGATCTCCCACTTGCTTGCCCACAAAGTGACATGCAGATGTATGCGAGCGATACAGTTCTTTATGTACACTCAAAAAACTGAAAACAAGTTGTTAACAAGTTAACGGCTCTACGGTACGTGTATCTAAATGGTTGGCTGATTCTTATAAACGCAACATGTAAAGTATTGGTCCCATGCTTCATGAGCTGAAAAAAACAATGCCAGAAATGTTCCACACACACAAAAAGCTTATTTCTCTTAAATCTGATTTCATTCCTGTTAGTGAGCATGTCTCCTTTGCCAAGATAATCCATCCACCTGACAGGTGTGTCATATCAAGAAGCTGATTAAATGGCACGATGATTACACAGGTGCAGCTTGTGCTGGGGACAATAAAAGCCCACTTTAAATGTGCAATTTTGTCACACAACACAATGCCACCGATGTCTCAAGCTTTGAGGGAGCATACAATTGGCATGCTGACTGCAGGAATGTCTACCAGAGTTGTTGTCAGATAATTGAATGTTCATTTCTCTGCCATAAGCTGCCTCCAACTGTCACACCCTGATCTATTTCACCTGTCTTTGTGATTGTCTCCACCCCCCATCCAGGTGTCCCCTATCTTCTCCATTATCCCCTGTGTATTTATACCAGTGTTCTCTGTTTGTCTGTTGCCAGTTCATCTTGTTTGTCAAGTCAACTAGTATTTTTTGTATTCAGCTCCTGCTTTCCCCCAGTCTCTCTTTTCTTGTCCTCCTGGTTTTTGACCCTTGCTTGTCTTGACCCTGAGTCCGCACGCCTGACCACTCTGCCTGCCCCGGACCCTGAGCCTGCCTGCCTGACCACTCTGCCTGCCCTGGACCCTGAGCCCGCACGCCTGACCACTCTGCCTGCCCGGACCCTGAGCCTGCCTGACCACTCTGCCTGCCCCGGACCCTGAGCCCGCACGCCTAACCACTCTGCCTGCCCTGGACCCTGACCCTGAGCCCGCACGCCTGACCACTCTGCCTGACCCTGACCCTGAGCCTGAGCCCGCACTCCTGACCACTCTGCCTGACCACTCTGCCTGCCCCTGACCCTGAGCCTGAGCCCGCACGCCTGACCACTCTGCCTGACCACTCTGCCTGCCCCTGACCCTGAGCCTGAGCCCGCACGCCTGACCACTCTGCCTGACCACTCTGCCTGCCCCTGACCCTGAGCCTGAGCCCGCACGCCTGACCACCCTGACCATTTATGTCTGTAATAAAGTCATTTTGTGGGAAAAATGTATTCTGATTAGCAGGGCCTGGCTCCCCAATTGGTAGGCCTGGCTCCCAAGTGGGTGGGCCTTTGCCCTCTAAGGCCCACCCATGGCAGCACACCTGCCCAGTCATGTGAAATCCATAGATTAGGGCCTAACTTATTTCTTTCAAATGACGGATTTCCTTATATGTACTGGAGTAAAATCTTTCAAATTGTTGCATGTTGTGTTTATATTTTTGTTCAGTATAATATATTTCAAAACACACATAAAATTCATTGTGGATGCTACCATGATTAAGGATAATCCTGAATAAGGATGAGTGAGAAAGTTACAGCGGGTCAAAGATCATATCCTCAAGACATGCCAACCTCTCACTATTACCAAACTTGATGTAATCATTGTGTGCTCGGAATATGAGTCCAAATACTACACGTTTGACTAGTTTATTTATAAGAATCTTTAGGGGTGTCAGTAATTATAACCCCCTACATTTTAGAGAGAAAACAAATATTACTGTATTTCTCTAAGCAAATGTATTAGTATAATTAGTATAATTCCCTAATTATTTAGCTCAGTATTTCATGTATTGATTTTATACAGTCATTATTGCTCATCTTTATCAAGGGTGTCAACAATTTAAACCCACTGTGTCTTTATTGAGGGTGTCAATAATTTAAACCCACTGTGTCTTTAATGAGGGTGTCAACAATTTAAACCCACTGTTTGTCTTTATCGAGGGTGTCAATAATTCAAACCTGACTGTATGTCTTTATCGAGGGTGTCAATAATTCAAACCCGACTGACTGTATGTCTTTATCGAGGGGGTCAATAATTCAAACACACTTTATATCTTTATCGAGGGTGTCAATAATTTCAACCCACTGCATGTCCTTATCGAGGGTGTCAATAATTGAACACCGCTGTTCGTTCATAAGCATTTTAGGGGCCTTGTTTTCCTTTGGTTTCTGTATCGTAAATGCACTCAGGACGGTGGTTCTCTTCATGCGTTTTATATCTCTGTGTATCGTAAATGCACTCAGGACGGTGGTTCTCTTCATGCGTTTTATATCTCTGTGTATCGTAAATGCACTCAGGACGGTGGTTCTCTTCATGCGTTTTATATCTCTGTGTATCGTAAATGCACTCAGGACGGTGGTTCTCTTCATGCGTTTTATATCTCTGTGTATCGTAAATGCACTCAGGACGGTGGTTCTCTTCATACGTTTCATATACCAGCATCAACATTTAAAATGTGTCTGAAATAGTCTTTTACTGGCTGCAATGAATTGTCTCAAAAAAACGTAGTCAGAAAGGAAATTATTTTCAGATGCATAAGCAGTAAAAGGGATTTAAAAAAGGAACATCAGGGGAAAAATAAATATATATATATATATGCCCATAAAAGTTAAGATATTACAAACGTAAAGGTAGTCATTAACTTCCAAATATGTGCCGGAGTTAGAGATTCACTATGGTATGTAATAAACTATTGCCCTCTATTGGAGAGAAGATCTATCTACATTGGTATTTGGTGAAAAGCTTTTGATGATACGTATCAGTCATGCTGCTCGTTTTTCTCACATGAACAAGTTGTACAATTATTCCAGTCCTCAAAAAAAAAAAACTAAACAAAGAATCGGAATGTATATACAAACACACATATAAACTTTAATTTCCCCAAAACAGTTTAAGTCTGTGAATGTGTTTTCACTCGGTGTAACAAGGTTGCCTGGACTCTCCCCTCCTCCAGCTTTTTAATGTAGTTTTGCTCCGTAATTGGATAACACAGGTTTATCCACAGCAAGCACTTTGTATGAGCCAATCCAATTTCACATCCTCCTGAAAGGGATGCCATTATTCCCTACCAAAGGTTGATACTGTAGTCACCCTCCTTCACAAAATGCAGCACAAGGTTCTCTCTAAATCCTATCAGTGTTTAACCTTGTTACCAAACAATCTGTATTATTGTCCTATAATTCTATATGTTGCCCTGTCCTCACTGTGGCACCAGTTGGCTGGCTGGCATTTGGAAAGATGAAGGACTAGCTGTCTGTTCTGTTTGTTCACAACAATGCCTCAGCAGAATCCGAATGCTTGCCTATTATCTCGGGTACCCTTGTGAGAATTTGGCATCATGGTCAATCTCACTTTCAAAAGAAAATGGATGTCTGTCTGATGAATATTTCAGTCGTGTAGTTCAGCAACATGTAGCCTTGCTAGCTAGCTAGCTGGGGAGAATTTACAGTATCTTTACTGTGTTGCCTTGCAAGCAGCGTCAGTCAATAACAGCATTTCAAATATTAACGTCATGGGAAGCTTAAAGAGAAGAGACAAAAACAGCATTTCAAACCACCAAACAAATCAAATGAATCGAACCAACTACTAAGCAAGGTTACAATTGGTTTCCTTGTAGGGCGTATGTACCTCTCTATAATAACTTAAATATCCATAAATCAAATGTCAAAGATCTTGATATTGTGTACCCGCAAGAGATGTTAGGCACCTGTATGAGTCGATGTGTAATTCAACCACCAACGGTGACTTAAAGAAAGGGATGGGCTACTCCCCGAAGGTTGCTCTAACTCAGATGTCACTGGTCAAGAAATAAAACGCAGCACACATGGATTTTCACAACTAGGGTATCTTGCTTCAACTAGAGTATCTTGCGTCAACTAGAGTATCTTGCTTCAACTAGAGTATCTTGCTTCAACTAGAGTATCTTGCTTCAACTAGGGTATCTTGCTTCAACTAGAGTATATTGTGTCAACTAGGGTATCTTGCTTCAAATAGAGTATCTTGCTTCAACTAGAGTATCTTGCTTCAACTAGAGTATCTTGCTTCAACTAGAGTATCTTGCTTCAACTAGGGTATCTTGCTTCAACTAGAGAATATTGTGTCAACTAGGTTATCTTGTTTCAACTAGAGTATCTTGCTTCAACTAGAGTATCTTGCTTCAACTAGGGTATCTTGCTTCAACTAGAGTATATTGTGTCAACTAGGGTATCTTGCTTCAAATAGAGTATCTTGCGTCAACTAGGGTATCTTGTTTCAACTAAAATAGAAAATTGAAATCTGACTTCCAACAACAGGCTCCCTTGAAACAAATACAGCTCTGCTGTTGTCAAGTCCTGTGTTCGGATCAAGTTGTTCCCCTCCCCCAATAAAATGAGCTCCTTCCTGTCAGTCCATCAGTCACATATTAGTTGGTTGGGTTATAATCTTCAGATAGGTGCTGATAGTTATTATCCCAATTTCAAACAAACAAATAATTAGCTTGATTATATGGCTGATTGTGTTTTTATCAGGTAGTACTTGTCTTAATGGGTGTTTGCAGAATTCTGGCAGTGCTACAGATCCAGTTGTCATGATTGTAGGGGAGTCTGGGGGGTAAGTTGAGCCATTTTTTACAATCAGCATCACTCCGTCAAGGGAAATATATAGTACTATTTCTAACCAACACAGTACCAGTCAAATGTTTGGACACATCTACCCATTCCATGGATTTTGCTGTATTCTTACTATTTCCTACATTGTAAAATAATAGCGAAGGCATCAACACCATGAAATAGTACACGTGGAATCATGAAGTAACCAAAAAAGTGTTAAACAAATCAAAATATATTTTATATTTGAGATTCTTCAAAGTAGCCACCCTTTGCTTTGATAACAACTTTGCACACCCTAAGCATTCTCTCAACAAGCTTCATGAGGTAGTCACCTGGAATGCATTTCAATTAACAATTGTACCTTATTTAAAGTTCATTTGTGGAATTTCTTTCCATCTTAATGCGTTTGAGCCAATCAGTTTTGCTGTGACAAGGTAGGGGAGGTATACAGAAGATAGTCCTATTTGGTAAAAGACCAAGTCCCATATTATGGCAAGAACAGCTCAAATAAGCAAAGAGAAACGACAGTCCATCATTACTTAAAGACATGAAAGTCAGTCAATCTGGTAAATTTCAAGAACTTTGAACATTTCTTCAAGTGCAGTCGCAAAACCATCAAGTGCTATGATGAAACTGGCTCTCATGAGAACCGCCACAGGAAAGGAAGACCCCGAGTTACCTCTGTTGCGAGGATAAGTCGTTAGAGTTAACTGCACCTCAGATTGCACCCCAAATAAATGCTTCACAGAGTTCAAGTAACAGCCACATCTCAACATCAACTGTTCAGAGGAGACTGCATGAAACAGGCCTTCGTGGTTTAATTTTTGCAAAGAAACCACTACCAAAGGACATCAATAATAAGAAGAGAATTGCTTGGGTCAATAAACATGAGCAATGGACATTAGACCAGTGGAAACCTGTCCTTTCGTCTATTGAGTCCAAATTTTAGATTTTTTGTGATGAATGCTGCATCAGTTTATACCATATTTCATTGGATTGGATTAGATGTGCTAGAGATAGTTTACACTACATTTCATTGGATTGGATTAGATGTGCTAGAGATAGTTTACACTACATTTCATTGGATTGGATTAGATGTGCTAGAGATAGTTTACACTACCACAGAGTGAAAGAAAAGCAGCCAACAAGTGCTCAGCATATGTGGGAACTCCTTCCTCATGAAGCTGGTTGAGAGAATGACAAGAGTGTGCAAAGCTGTCATCAAGGCAAAGGGTGGCAACTTTAAAGAATCTCAAATATAAATGTAACACTTTCTTAGTTACTAGATGATTCCATATGTGTTATTTCATCGTTTTGATGTCTTCACTATTATTCTACAAAATAGTAAAACTGAATAGTAAAACTGATAATAAGAACTTCATTGAGTTGGTGTGTCCAAACTTTGGACTGATGCTGTGTATCAACATATATTTTGGGGTGTTGTGTATCCCTGGAAATAATCAGAATTAATGGAAACATTGCACTTTTGAAAACAGCTTGTTTTGTCCAAAACATGGTGGTCTCTTCAAACGTACTTTGCTCAACTTACCCCAAGGATATTGGTTTAATTTACCCAAAAGCCATTGGCTCAATTTACTCACCCCAAGGCCATTGGCTCAATTTACTCACCCCAAGGCCATTGGCTCAGTTTACCCCAAGGCCATTGGCTCAATTTACTCACCCCAAGGATATTGGTTTAATTTACCCAAAAGCCATTGGCTCAATTTACTCACCCCAAGGCCATTGGCTCAATTTACTCACCCCAAGGCCATTGGCTCAATTTACCCCAAGGCCATTGGCTCAACTTACCACAAGGCTATTAGCTCAACTTAACAATAGGCAGACATTTTGAATATATTAGACCACATATTTACAAGGATGCACTTTCAGGACGTTTAGGACATCATTTTGAAGCTAAAAAAAGACACCAGCTGATATTTAGAGGAATCTTAAAATTATCTACTTTGGTTTAGATACAAGCATCATGAAACCTCTAACACAATAAATGAATTTGACTTAAGTTACTTACCACTTTTTCCATGTGGTTTGTTCCTTCACAGACTTGATGAAATTACGATCTCTTCCTAAATATTTGGACAAATTACTAATTTTGTGTATGGCTTCATAGAAACAAGGGTGGCTCAATTTAACCCTTTGGCTCAACTTTCCCCTTTGGCTCAATTTACCCCTTTGGCTCAATTTATCCCTTTGGCTCAATTTACCCCTTTGGCTCAATTTACCTAATTGGCTCAATTTACCCCTTTGGCTCAACTTACCCCTTTGGCTCAATTTACCCCTTTGGCTCAACTTACCCCTTTGGCTCAATTTACCCCTTTGGCTCAACTTACCCCTTTGGCTCAACTAACCCCACTCTTCCTATGAGTAGCTAGAGACCCATCATTCTTTATTTATCCTGGCTATGTCCCATTTATCTTTCCTAACTCCCAAAGTGTGAATTTACTTACTTCGCGCCACTGAAATATAGGAAATATGGTGTACACTATCTCTAGCACATCTAATCCAATCCAATGAAATATGGTGTACACTATCTCTAGCACATCTAATACAATCCAATGAAATATGGTGTACACTATCTCTAGCACATCTAATCCAATCCAATGAAATATGGTGTACACTATCTCTAGCACATCTAATCCAATCCAATGAAATGTAGTGTAAACTATCTCTAGCACATCTAATCCAATCCAATGAAATGTAGTGTAAACTATCTCTAGCACATCTAATCCAATCCAATGAAATGTAGTGTAAACTATCTCTAGCACATCTAATCCAATCCAATGAAATGTAGTGTAAACTATCTCTAGCACATCTAATCCAATCCAATGAAATGTAGTGTAAACTATCTCTAGCACATCTAATCCAATCCAATGAAATGTAGTGTAAACTATCTCTAGCACATCTAATCCAATCCAATGAAATGTAGTGTAAACTATCTCTAGCACATCTAATCCAATCCAATGAAATGTAGTGTAAACTATCTCTAGCACATCTAATCCAATCCAATGAAATGTAGTGTAAACTATCTCTAGCACATCTAATCCAATCCAATGAAATATGGTATAAACTCCCTCTGCTCCATGGCTTCACCAATCAAATCAAAATAAATCAAATTGTATTGGTCACATGGTGCCGAATACAACAGGTGTAGTAGACCTTACAGTAAACTCCCTCTGCTCCATGGCTTCACCAATCCAATGAAATATGGTGTAAACTCTGTCACGACTCCTCCTCTGCAGTGCAGGGGCGGATCCTCCTGGGGGTCGTTAGTGATTGGACTCTCTCTCTCTCTCTCTCTCTCTCTCTCTCTGTCTCTCTCTCTCTCTCTCTCTCTCTCTCTCTCTCTCTCTCTCTCTCTCTCTCCACCTCATTCATTTTTCTTAGTTTCAAGTTAGTAGTTTTGTTTACAATAAATATATTTTTTAAATTGGCCTATACCTGTTGTTCGCGTCCCCTCATATTTGCCACAGGCTATGAGCCGGCCTATGACAACTCCCTCTGGTCCATGGCTCCTGCACCAATCCAATGCAATTAGATTTGGGAAGTAGAGAGAAGGAGGGGTCTCTACGAGGCTTTATGGGCCATGTAAACCACACAGAGCACCTGGCTCAGCACCTCAGCCCACTGTTGAATCTGTTTCAATGACACCAGTTGGGTGTCCTTAGGTTTAATTTGAGAACAGTGTGTGGTGAAAGGACATTGGTTATAGACCTGCTCTGCAGGGAGATGAAATGAAACCATGAGACAGGCAGAATGGGCTACATGAGAATATGTTCCGAAAAACACTCTCTGAGACTTTTCTTTTTGTTGCTATATGTTGATTAGCCTACATGTTTGTCACTAGGCATGATTAAAATGGTGGGGATCAGGGAGATTCCCAGTTCTCCACGTACGAGTTGGTCCGAACATAAAACATGTGATGCCAATTTGAAAGAGCAAAACAATTCCCAGTATTATCTTCATATTTAATGCTTCAACAGTTCTCTGAGGGTTCTCCTCTGATTTCTACTGTATCTTAAAGTAAGGGGGCCACAGAAAGCATAGAGTCATGTTTATTTTATATATCAACTGGCTTATAAAGACAACACAGAATAAATACATGTATAGAATAACTAAACATATTTCTGAAGATGTAACAAGAACCAAGAAAAGTTCAAGGAAAAACTCAAGACATCTGTGTATACTGGGGAGTTGAATGTGTGTTTGTTAGGCCATTTATTTATAGAGGCTGTGGTCCCTGTGAGGTTTGTAAGTGTGTAATGCTGTGTCTGTGTGCACCTGCAGCGAAATAACTCATCGTCAACGACCGCTACTCAGGTTCCCCCTTTCCCTTGAATGATACGACCACCTATTTTACATTTTCCGATTTCAGGCGGAGAAACTTTACTCCAAGGGGGAGATATAACTTCGCTAGCTTAAAGGAAACAGTTCAGAACATGAAGAAATTACTAAAGTGAATCAGGAACGCCTTTTTCTTTTTTTCTTTTTTCTTTTTACAAGTGGCACAAAATCCGTTTGGAAAAACAACTTGCTTAATAGAAATTGAACTGCCATTTTATCCCCGAGGTATTGTGAAACATAAATTATTTCCTTTATGTTCAGCACCAGGGATTTAACCAAAGTCAACTGCATGCCACAAGACGGCGTCAGCCTTTTTTTTATAGCTTGGGTAATTAATGCATGTCCGTAAGTTTAAAACAAGGTTCCTTCTTCACATGAATATGGTTATAAATTGCTGTGCATTATGTCATACTGAGGGCAAACCATGAGTTTCTACTGTATAGATTAATTGTGTCATGGTGATCGTGAAGAAAACGTCCATTAAGATAGCTGTTATCATCTAAAAATATACAGTGGGGCAGAAAGTATTTAGTCAGCCACCAATTGTGCAAGTTCTCCCACTTAAAAAGATGGAGAGGCTTGTAATTTTCATCATAGGTACATTTCAACTATGACAGACAAAATGAGGAAAGAAAATCCAGAAAATCACATTGTAGGATTTGTAATGAATTTATTTGCAAATTATGGTGGAAAATAAGTATTTGGTCACCTACAAACAAGCAAGATTTCTGGCTTTCACAGACCTGTAACTTCTTCTTTAAGAGGCTCCTCTGTCCTCCACTCGTTACCTGTATTAATGGCACCTGTATGAACTTGTTATCAGTATAAAAGACACCTGTCCACAACCTCAAACAGTCACACTATATCATCAAAAAAAAAATATATATATATATATATATCTCTGAAGCATCTTGGAAGTACATCAATATTTGTTGTCTGCCACTATATTGCTATTTAATTTTATATTTTTTTGTCTCCTTCTAAATGAGTAATAACATAGCGAGGCTCGCCTAAGAAAAAAGTCCAGCATGTTCACTTGCTAAGGTTAAGTCTAGAAAATATATGCTGTGATGATTGTAGCTGAATGATTGTTTCCAGGTACTACGCAGTGCGTTAGTGTATTAATACTGAGAGATTCACTCCACACCACCCAAAAAAATTATCATTCATGAACATTCTCATCCAATTAATATCAAGCAAAGCTGCAGTCTATTTCATATCTGATGAAAACTTGGGGTGGGTACCAATTAGTCTACTGTTAATTATCTCTCTCTCCTTTGATCTTGACTATGAATACTCTGTCAGACGCTCCCATTTATTCATCATTCTGGTTGGGAGAGGGAGTCTTTTGGAGATTGCACAGATTGATCCATGTAAAAAAAAAATGGCTTTCGAAGCGAGAGGCAGAAGCAGGCAGCTAGATAGATCCATGTGTGAGAGCAGCCTACGCACGTAGCTGTTGCCTGTTCTTTGTATTTCCCTGTCTTCTTCTAGTCAGTAACCCCTGCTGTGACAGCCGGAGAGTATTTAAGTTTTATGAACACAGGGGAAGATAGCATTCAACAGGGGGTTGGCAGGTTTTAGATTCAGCCGAGGGACGATTTTTTGACGGAACGGATGGTTCGGCGGCTGCAACTTAATTAGAATAATTTGTACCTTGCAAATTGACCACAGCAGTAATAAATAACAATAATGTATTGTTTACATTGAGACATGATCACGTCTCTGTTTTAATTCACTGGGAATACTTGCTGAACAGATCTCCTAAGTTAACTAATTTGTAGCTCAATTCCTTGTGATTTCAGTACTTTTTTTTTATTAATTTTTTTACCCAAAAGAGAAATCACTTGCGGGATGTGTTTTTGACCAACCCTTGCCATACTGCATGTGCTACATCCTATGGGATACCATCCAGTTTCAACTCGATCAATAACTAACATTTTGGAATCAATTTATACACTTCATTGATGGTGGTGTGGTTCCTATGTAACGGTGTGGTTCCTAGGCAACGGTGTGGTTCCTATGTAACGGTGTGGTTCCTAGGCAACGGTGTGGTTCCTAGGCAACGGTGTGGTTCCTATGTAACGGTGTGGTTCCTAGGTAACGGTGTGGTTCCTATGTAACGGTGTGGTTCCTATGTAACGGTGTGGTTCCTAGGCAACGGTGTGGTTCCTATGTAACGGTGTGGTTCCTAGGCAACGGTGTGGTTCCTATGTAACGGTGTGGTTCCTAGGCAACGGTGTGGTTCCTAGGCAACGGTGTGGTTCCTATGTAACGGTGTGGTTCCTAGGTAACGGTGTGGTTCCTATGTAACGGTGTGGTTCCTAGGCAACGGTGTGGTTCCTATGTAACGGTGTGGTTCCTAGGCAACGGTGTGGTTCCTATGTAACGGTGTGGTTCCTAGGCAACGGTGTGGTTCCTAGGCTTCTCTTTTAATTTTTTTTTATTTTTTATAATCGGTTCACGACATGAAGCCTAGTTTGGTGATGTAAACATCAAACGAGGCTCCCTGTGTAGAGGCAAAGATGTGAATATTTAAACACAGCTCAACTACGATGAGCTGAACGCTGCAGCACCTCCATTTGTGTTATGAGATAATATTCTCAGTTCCTTTTCTGTGATGTGGACAGTAAGTTGAATTGGCTTGATACCAAGGATTAGTATTACTGTCAGAACAGGAGACAACCTAGACAACTGCTATAAGACAGTGTGAACTACCTTTAGAGAAATACGGTGCATAGCTTTGTGGTTCCATATTTCACTGGATGGAACTTTTTGTCTGTATTAACATCCAAAGAGTGTTATGAAGCTTTATGTATATATGTATATATAGTTATATTGCATCGTACTCTTCACATTTTGATATGCTCTGCTTTTTATGTGGTAAAAAAAGAAGCTATTTTATGATTTTATGTGTGATAAGGCTATCATACGTAAAATGGCAGACAGCAAAGGGCTTCACGAAGACTTGATTTAGGATTGAGTTTGACGTGAATATTACCGACCTTGATATATATGAACGGGACCAAAAAAAAAACGTAAATTGCATTTACACGTATGGTTATTTTAAGGACTCGTATCAAAAAGGGGTATCATTGTGGTGAAACACACTAATGCACTGTATCAGCTACGGTATAACATCACCTGAAGGAAAGAGTGAACCTGTGTTTTTCTAAGTCGTGGTACTAAAACTCAAGCAAAACTCTGTGTCCCTCAAGGAAAAGTTTTCAAGCTACATTTATGTCCGTCAAGGAAAGGTTTTGAAGCAAAATCTGTGTCCCTGAAGGAAAGATGTTCAATGAAAATCCTGCTGAAGGACTGCACTCAATGGTAAAGGATAATCTCCAACAGGGAGAGGAGAATCTCCAAGTCATGTCCAAAGCCTTAGCTGGAACTAATCATGACAGCCCTGAATACAATACAACACATTTGGAGGGAGGGAGAGAGGGAGAGAGAGAGAGAGAGAGCTAGAAAGAGAGAGGGGAGGGAGAGAGAGAGATAGACAGAGAGAGAGAGGGGGAGAGACTAAAGCACCTAGACAAAGTCACAAGTTAAATACCACTTAAGAAATGTTGAAATGTGTCCATAGAAAATCATAAATCCACGGAGCAATCAAGAGGCCAAACCAATCCAGACAGATATTTGTTGGATGGTACAATGTCATAAAGCCCAGCATTTTAATTAAACAGATGGCTTTATGAAATGAATTAATGAATACATAATCGTTGTATTTTTTTTTATGTGTTCAAGAAGTGGAACAATTCATGTTTGATTGCTTTTTAGAATGAGCCATATCTCTGAGGTAAGCTTTATATCGGACATGTGCCAATGATTTAATTTCACTCAGTTAATCAATTTGTTATGCTTTTCAAATGTTGGGGAGTAAGCACAAGCCTGCATTCTATTCTCCATCTGCCTGCTGATAAAATATTGATAAAGGAAATGAAAACAACTAAAACTTTTGTTCCTAATTTCGCATTTCGCATTTTTTTATTAGATGTATTTTTAGATAATAAATATTAAAAATAACAATCAGGTGTTTCCTCACTTTTCTGATGAGAAGTTGTGGACATAGTTAAAGACTGTGACATCAGCAGACACACCATAGTCTCCTGGGACTGGGCTAATTAGAGGTTCGCTATCTACAGCAATGGGTCACTGAGCTTTTATGCTTCTGTCACTTCCTATCCAGTCAATTGTATTGGACATATCCCAGGAACAACCTACAGACTTAGTTCTCCTCCTGCAGAAAACAGGTCAAGCTGAGATTGCAGGAAGTGGAATGATTCTAATTATTGGGGGATCATATGGGCACAGAAGACTTAATGGAATTATTATAATTATTGGGGGATCCAATGGGAACAGAATATTAGCCTCCTTTTGATTTGACCTGCAGACCCAGCCATTAGACACGGCTAGCACAACGACCCACTCTCACAGACCTGCAGACCTAGCCACTAGACATGGCTAGCACAACGACCCACTCTCACAGACCCAGCCACTAGACATGGCTAGCACAACGACCCACTCTCACAGACCTGCAGACCCAGCCACTAGACATGGCTAGCACAACAACCCACTCTCACAGACCCAGCCACTAGACACGGCTAGCACAACCACCCACTCTCACAGACCCAGCCACTAGACATGGCTAGCACAACCACCCACTCTCACAGACCCAGCCACTAGACATGGCTAGCACAACGACCCACTCTCACAGACCCAGCAATTAGACATGGCTAGCACAACAACCCACTCTCACAGACCTGCAGACCCAGCCACTAGACATGGCTAGCACAACAACCCACTCTCACAGACCTGCAGACCCAGCCACTAGACATGGCTAGCACAACGACCCACTCTCACAGACCTGCAGACCCAGCCACTAGACATCGCTAGCACACCGACCCACTCTCACAGACCCAGCCATTAGACACGGCTAGCACAACGACCCACTCTCACAGACCTGCAGACCCAGCCACTAGACGTGGCTAGCACAACGACCCACTCTCACAGACCTGCAGACCCGGCCACTAGACATGGCTAGCACAACGACGCACTCTCACAGACCTGCAGACCCAGCCACTAGACATGGCTAGCACAACGACCCACTCTCACAGACCCAGCCACTAGACATGGCTAGCACAACGACCCCCTCTCACAGATCTGCAGACCCAGCCACTAGACATGGCTAGCACAACAACCCACTCTCACAGACCCAGCCACTAGACACGGCCAGCACAATGACCCACTTTCACAGACCCAGCCACTAGACACGGCTAGCACAACCAACCACTCTCACAGACCCAGCCACTAGACATGGCTAGCACAACCACCCACTCTCACAGACCCAGCCACTAGACATGGCTAGCACAACGACCCACTCTCACAGACCCAGCCATTAGACATGGCTAGCACAACGACCCACTCTCACAGACCTGCAGACCCAGCCACTAGACATGGCTAGGACAACGACCCACTCTCACAGACCCAGCCATTAGACACGGCTAGCACAACGACCCACTCTCACAGACCTGCAGACCCAGCCACTAGACGTGGCTAGCACAACGACCCACTCTCACAGACCTGCAGACCCGGCCACTAGACATGGCTATCACAACGACCCACTCTCACAGACCTGCAGACCCAGCGACTAGACGTGGCTAGCACAACGACCCACTCTCACAGACCTGCAGACCCGGCCACTAGACACGGCTAGCACAACGACCCACTCTCACAGACCTGCATACCCAGCCACTAGACATGGCTAGCACAACCACCCACTCTCACAGACCTGCAGACCCAGCCACTAGACACGGCTAGCACAACGACCCACCCTCGCAGACCTGCAGACCCAGCCACTAGACATGGCTAGCAAAACCACCCACTCTCACAGACCCAGCCATTAGACATGGCTAGCACAACCACCCACTCTCACAGACCTGCAGACCCAGCCACTAGACATGGCTAGCACAACAACCCACTCTCACAGACCAGCAGACCCAGCCACTAGACGTGGCTAGCACAACGACCCACTCTCACAGACCTGCAGACCCGGCCACTAGACATGGCTAGCACAACGACCCACTCTCACAGACCTGCAGACCCAGCCACTAGACATGGCTAGCACAACCACCCACTCTCACAGACCCAGCCATTAGACACGGCTAGCACAACCACCCACTCTCACAGACCTGCAGACCCAGCCACTAGACATGGCTAGCACAATGACCCACTCTCACAGACCTGCAGACCCAGCCACTAGACATGGCTAGCACAACCACCCACTCTCACAGACCTGCAGACTCAGCCACTAGACATGGCTAGCACAATCACGCACTCTCACAGACCCAGCCATTAGACGCGGCTAGCACAACCACCCACTCTCACAGACCTGCAGACCCAGCCACTAGACGTGGCAAGCACAACGACCCACTCTCACAGACCTGCAGACCCAGCCATTAGACATGGCTAGCACAACCACCCACTCTCACAGACCCAGCCACTAGACATGGCTAGCACAACCACCCACTCTCACAGACCCAGCCACTAGACATGGCTAGCACAACGACCCACTCTCACAGACCCAGCAACTAGACATGGCTAGCACAACGACCCACTCTCACAGACCTGCAAACCCAGCCACTAGACATGGCTAGCACAACGACCCACTCTCATAGACCTTCAGACCCAGCCATTAGACGTGGCTAGCACAACCACCCACTCTCACAGACCTGCAGACCCAGCCTATAAACACGGCTAGCACAACCACCCAATCTCACAGACCTGCAGACCCAGCCACTAGACATGGCTAGCACAACGACCCACTCTCACAGACCTGCAGACCCAGCCACTAGACATGGCTAGCACAACGACCCACTCTCACAGACCTGCAGACCCAGCCACTAGACATGGCTAGCACAACGACCCACTCTCACAGACCCAGCCATTAGACACGGCTAGCACAACGACCCACTCTCACAGACCTGCAGACCCAGCCACTAGACGTGGCTAGCACAACGACCCACTCTCACAGACCTGCAGACCCGGCCACTAGACATGGCTATCACAACGACCCACTCTCACAGACCTGCAGACCCAGCCACTAGACGTGGCTAGCACAACGACCCACTCTCACAGACCTGCAGACCCGGCCTCTAGACATGGCTAGCACAACGACCCACTCTCACAGACCTGCATACCCAGCCACTAGACATGGCTAGCACAACCACCCACTCTCACAGACCTGCAGACCCAGCCAATAGACACGGCTAGCACAACGACCCACCCTCACAGACCTGCAGACCCAGCCACTAGACATGGCTAGCAAAACCACCCACTCTCACAGACCCAGCCATTAGACATGGCTAGCACAACCACCCACTCTCACAGACCTGCAGACCCAGCCACTAGACATGGCTAGCACAACAACCCACTCTCACAGACCAGCAGACCCAGCCACTAGACGTGGCTAGCACAACGACCCACTCTCACAGACCTGCAGACCCGGCCACTAGACATGGCTAGCACAACGACCCACTCTCACAGACCTGCAGACCCAGCCACTAGACATGGCTAGCACAACCACCCACTCTCACAGACCCAGCCATTAGACACGGCTAGCACAACCACCCACTCTCACAGACCTGCAGACCCAGCCACTAGACATGGCTAGCACAACGACCCACTCTCACAGACCTGCAGACCAAGCCACTAGACGTGGCTAGCACAATGACCCTCTCTCACAGACCTTCAAACCCAGCCATTAGACATGGCTTGCACAACGACCCACTCCCACAGACCTGCAGACCCAGCCACTAGACATGGCTAGCACAACGACCCACTCTCACAGACCTGCAGACCCAGCCACTAGACATGGCTAGCACAACGGTCCACTCTCACAGACCTGCAGACCCAGCCATTAGACATGGCTAGCACAACGACCCACTCTCACAGACCTGCAGACCCAGCCACTAGACATGGTTAAAACAACAACCCACTCTCACAGATCTGCAGACCCAGCCATTAGACTTGGCAAGTACAACGACCCACTGTCACATACCTGCAGGCCCGGCCACTAGACATGGCTAGCACAACGACCCACTCTCACAGACCCAGCCATTAGACGTGGCTAGTACAACGACCCACTCTCACAGACCCAGCCATTAGACGTGGCTAGCACAACGACCCACTGTCACAGACCTGCAGACCCAGCCACTAGACACGGCTAGCACAACAACCCACTCTCACAGACCTGCAGACCCAGCCACTAGACACGGCTAGCACAATGACCCACTCTCACAGACCTTCAGACCCAGCCACTAGACACGGCTAGCACAACGACCCACTCTCACAGACCTGCAGACCCAGCCACTAGACGTGGCTAGCACAATGACCCTCTCTCACAGACCTTCAAACCCAGCCATTAGACATGGCTTGCACAACGACCCACTCTCACAGACCTGCAGACCCAGCCACTAGACATGGCTAGCACAACGACCCACTCTCACAGACCTGCAGACCCAGCCACTAGACATGGCTAGCACAACGGCCCACTCTCACAGACCTGCAGACCCAGCCATTAGACATGGCTAGCACAACGACCCACTCTCACAGACCTGCAGACCCAGCCATTAGACATGGCTAGCACAACGACCCACTCTCACAGACCTGCAGACCCAGCCACTAGACATGGTTAAAACAACAACCCACTCTCACAGACCTGCAGACCCAGCCACTAGACATGGCTAGCACAACGACCCACTCTCACAGACCTGCAGACCCAGCCACTAGACACGGCTAGCACAACGACCCACTCTCACAGACCTTCAAACCCAGCCATTAGACATGGCTTGCACAACGACCCACTCTCACAGACCTGCAGACCCAGCCACTAGACATGGCTAGCACAACAACCCACTCTCACAGACCCAGCCATTAGATGTGGCTAGCACAACGACCCACTCTCACAGACCTGCAGACCCAGCCATTAGACGTGGCTAGCACAACGACCCACTCTCACAGACCTGCAGACCCAGCCACTAGACATGGCAAGCACAACAACCCAATCTCACAGACCTGCAGACCCAGCCATTAGACGTGGCTAGCACAACAACCCACTCTCACAGACCCAGCCATTAGACATGGCTAGCACAACGACCCACTCTCACAGACCTGCAGACCCAGCCATTAGACGTTGCTAGCACAACGACCCACTCTCACAGACCTGCAGACCCAGCCACTAGACATGGCAAGCACAACAACCCCATCTCACAGACATGCAGACCCAGCCATTAGACGTGGCTAGCACAACAACCCACTCTCACAGACAGGGTCTGTTTGTTTTCTGTTCTTGATAGGCTTGTCCTAGAGAGATTAGAGGCCTTTGAACACAATTACTTCCAAGGGTTTCTGGGTTTATGATTGTTGGATAAACCATGGAGCAACTGGAATAATGAAACCATATTGAATTGATGAATAACTCCCATACAGACACTAATCCAGAAATACAATTATGGGGTATTAAAAATAGAAGAAATAGTTCTGAGAGATGTCACAGCTGATATTCTCACGACGTCGCCTTCTTCTTCTTCTTCTTACAAAATAATAGAAACTGTTGCTTTCCAACAAAAATCTTGACGTCTGAGTTTCAGTCACATAACAATGATCTGTTAACACAATGCAAGCAGATTATTCATTAAAGATATATTGTTTCAAGATAATTTCTATTTTAATGATAACATAATGACATGAAGTAAAACATAAATAAAAAAATTAAAAAACAATGTTCCTCATTAACAAGCAAACTCTACACCAGACTTGTCATAATCAGCTACCAGAAGTCGTGCTCATTAGCAAGCCAACACATTCCCGCTGACCTCTGCCTCTGTGTAGAATTACCGTATATGCTGTACATACTATATATATTCTTACTAATCTTCGAAAAATAAAAAATAAACATCTCTGACTGGTAGAAAAGCAGCTCCAAGTCATAATCCATCCAGCTTGATGGATGCAGTGGAACATGTGCTTTGTTCATTTTCTCTGTGTGTCGGACCTTCCCAAATTCCCTTGTCTACGTGTGTGTCTGTCTATGGGTAGTGGTGCAGTGGACCTCTCTTACATACGATATACAGTTAGCAGGTCAGTGCAGTGGAGCCTCACTATAGCTGTCAGAGCTATATCATATTTCTGAAATCTTTTCTTTTTTTTGTATTGTGAGGCAAAAGTGGAATTCTGACGCTGTGATTGACACGCTGCTTTACCGAACGGATATTCGAATGGAAAGTTCCATATTCATGGGCTGATTTAAATTCTACAACTGTACATCAGTTGACTTCACAATGTAAGGGAACGTGTCCTATTCAACATCTCATGGAGTTGCCTTCGTGGGAACATTGAATGTTGTGATAACAAGGGTGGGTAAGCACACTACTGTGATGCTGGTATGTTCGAGTTTGTCAAAAGTATCAATGGTTATGTTTGCATCGTTAGGACGACATTGGACGTTGGACCTAAGTGGAAGTCTGGCCTATGAAATACATGTGATTCATGTGACTTGTGAAAATTTCCGTAACTGTGATGACTGAACTCTTAGGGCAGGTTTCACGGCCCCAAACCTGGTCTTTGACTTAATAAAAGCATGATCTGGGTCCAGGAAACTGACCCTAGACATATCCCTTGTACTGAAGAGATAACCTACATGTCATTGATAGTTACAAATGCAGATTTGGACAGTCATATGTTTTGAAACACTAGTAATGTACCGTGTTGTATAACGCAACTCTAAATGGTAGGCTTTCTGAAAGACAACTGGGCGTAGCAGCCGTAACATTTCACTACAATAGGACCCAGCAGCATTGCCCATATATTTCTTCATATCAACTTAAATTCAATCATCCACAACCAAATGGGATTTTTTTGGCTTGGCTTGTTTACTAAACATTTGTTCAACATATTGTACTCTGTCCCTTACGGCTATAGGAGGGATCATCTCTGCACATACCCCATTGTTTGTTTGTTTTATCGAGCAGCCTTAGGGGCCTTCACAGTACAGCACATTTTCACAGTGCACTAGACTAATCTCTGTTTTCCATCTTGTGAGGTAATACTTAAGAACACATGGAACAGCCTTGTAGGCCGTTTCAACTGCCTGAGCTGTGAAAGACGTGTGTCAGACAGCTCCCCGGGCCAAACATGATGTGTGTGCTACCATAAGTATTACATTGGAGAAGAAATCTATGAGAGCAATCACTGGCAGTGCAGTGTGCAAACGGTAGGGGTCTATCCTATGAATGGTTCAAGTTGGGTCCACAGAGAGAGAGGGAGTTCCTCAGAGTAGTTCCTCAGACAGTCTGTACAGGTGTATTTCTGGAGGGAAATGGCCTGGCAGCCTCTGCCTGTCAAAATATTATGGTTATCTCCACCCACTGCCAGTTATTGGAGCTACCGGATATCATGTTTTAGTTTGCATGTGATGAAGTTGGACATTGTGAGAGACGTATAGGCCTTCTGCTTTTCAATAGGTCTCCCCATAGTGATTATCTCCTCTTTGGCTTTGAATAAATCCTTAAAACATAATATGGTACATTGACACGTAGATCATTACAAAACATATGGAAAGTAATGCATGACTATTAGTCCATCAATGTCCTCCTTCTTTTCACTGTTGCTGTCGAGCAGTTGAACAATAACACAATGGCTACTCCCTACATAGGGCACTACTGTTGACCAGAGCCCTACTCCCTACATAGGGCACTACTGTTGACCAGAGCCCTACTCCCTACATAGGGTACTACTGTTGACCAGAGCCCTACTCCCTACATAGGGTACTACTGTTGACCAGAGCCCTACTCCCTACATAGGGTACTACTGTTGACCAGAGCCCTACTCCCTACATAGGGCACTACTGTTGACCAGAGCCCTACTCCCTACATAGGGCACTACTGTTGACCAGAGCCCTACTCCCTACATAGGGTACTACTGTTGACCAGAGCCCTACTCCCTACATAGGGTACTACTGTTGACCAGAGCCCTACTCCCTACATAGGGTACTACTGTTAACCAGAGCCCTATGGGCAGAGATATATTCTCCCTAAGGGCAGAGAGATAGGCTCCCTATGGGCAGAGAGATAGGATCCCTATGGGCAGAGAGATAGGATCCCTAAGGGCAGAGAGATAGGATCCCTAAGGGCAGAGAGATAGGATCCCTATGGGCAGAGAGATAGGATCCCTATGGGCAGAGAGATAGGATCCCTATGGGCAGAGAGATCCCTATGGGCAGAAAGATAGGATCCCTAAGGGCAGAGAGATAGGATCCCTATTGGCAGAGAGATATGATCTCTAAGGGCAGAGAGATAGGATCCCTATGGGCAGAGAGATAGGATCCCTAAGGGCAGAGAGATAGGATCCCTAAGGGCAGAGAGATAGTATCCCTAAGGGCAGAGAGATAGGATCCCTAAGGGCAGAGAGATAGGATCCCTAAGGGCAGAGAGATAGGATCCCTAAGGGCAGAGAGATAGGATCCCTATGGGCAGAGAGATAGAATCCCTAAAGGCAGAGAGATAGGATCCTATGGGCAGAGAGATCCCTATGGGCATAAATCCTGATCTGTTTCTCTGAATTGCCTTGTGAAAGCCTAACACTGTAAGATCCTATTGTATGGCTTAACTAGTCATGTCGGAAATAGATCAAGATCATCCCAAGATCAAGATGGCGTAGCAGTAGGTCGTCCTGTCCTGTCGTGTCCCTGTATTTATCGTTTCTTTTTAGTTTTTTTACATATTTTCTCCTATCTAGCTAAACCGCAACCCCGGATTACTCCTGGCTAGCGTTTCCACCCACTTAGCTTGAAGCTAGCCCGGCCGTAGCACCTGTGCTACCACCGTAGCATACTCCTGAGCTACAATACCCGGGACCACGACCGGTCTATCGATGTCATCGCATGAAGAGGAATAAACAGACTCACCCCATCGCGACGTCCCCCAAAGGCTAACTCTCTAGCCCTCACTATCTCCCTGCTTGCTAATTCGGCCTGCTAACTGCTAGCTTGTCCAGCTCCGGTCCGCTAACTGCTACCTTGTCTAGCCCGGGCCTACAAACTGTTAGCTTGTTAGCACAGGCCTGCTAACCGCCTGAATCTCCGCGTCCCAAACGCTCACCGGACCCATATTTACTTTCTATCTCTTTTGACTTTTAATTTGTTTATACCTTCCGGAAACCTGCCTCACCCAATGTGATACGGAATCGCTATTATTATTATTTTTTTAGAACACACTCAAGAACCTCCAGAAGCTAACCAGCTAACTAGCTACAAGCTATTTAGTCATTGTTAGTTTTTTTAAACCTGGATAACACTCGCCAGTCCAGCTTCCCTGCCCCATCCACCGCTGCCCCCTGGACACTGATCTCTTGGCTACATAGCTGATGCACGCTGGACTGTCCATTAATCACGGTACTCCATTCTGCTTGTTTGTTTTATCTGTTGGCCCCGTTGCCTAGTCTACGCCATTTTATCTGCTGTTGTTGTGCTAGCTGATTAGCTGTTGTCTCACCTACTGTTTTAGCTAGCTTTCCCAATTCAACACCTGTGATTACTGTATGCCTCGCTGTATGTCTCTCTCAAATGTCAATATCAAATCAAATCAAATCAAATCAAATTTATTTATATAGCCCTTCGTACATCAGCTGATATCTCAAAGTGCTGTACAGAAACCCAGCCTAAAACCCCAAACAGCAAGCAATGCAGGTGGAGAAGCACGGTGGCTAGGAAAAACTCCCTAGAAAGGCCAATACCTAGGAAGAAACCTAGAGAGGAACCAGGCTATGTGGGGTGGCCAGTCCTCTTCTGGCTGTGCCGGGTGGAGATTATAACAGAACATGGTCAAGATGTTCAATGTTCATAAATGACCAGCATGGTCGAATAATAATAAGGCAGAACAGTTGAAACTAGAGCAGCAGCACAGTCAGGTGGAAGTTGAAACTGGAGCAGCAGCATGGCCAGGTAGACTGGGGACAGCAAGGAGTCATCATGTCAGGTAGTCCTGGGGCATGGTCCTAGGGCTCAGGTCAGTTGAAACTGGAACAGCAGCATGGCCAGGTGGACTGGGGACAGCAAGGAGTCATCATGTCAGGTAGTCCTGGGGCATGGTCCTAGGGCTCAGGTCCTCCGAGAGAGAGAAAGAAAGAGAGAAGGAGAGAATTAGAGAACGCACACTTAGATTCACACAGGACACCGAATAGGACAGGAGAAGTACTCCAGATATAACAAACTGACCCCAGCCCCCCGACACATAAACTACTGCAGCATAAATACTGGAGGCTGAGACAGGAGGGGTCAGGAGACACTGTGGCCCCATCCGAGGACACCCCCGGACAGGGCCAAACAGGAAGGATATAACCCCACCCACTTTGCCAAAGCACAGCCCCCACACCACTAGAGGGATATCTTCAACCACCAACTTACCATCCTGAGACAAGGCTGAGGTAAGCCCTTGTATATGCCTTGTATACTGTTGTTCAGGTTAGTTATCATTGTTTTAGTTCACAATGGAGCCCCTAGTTCCACTCTTCATGCCCCTGATAACTCCTTTGTCCCACCTCCCACACATGCGGTGACCTCACCCATTACTACTAGCATGTCCAGAGATACAACCTCTCTCATCATCACCCAGTGCCTGGGCTTACCTCCGCTGTACCCGCACCCCACCATACCCCTGTCTGCGCATTATGCCCTGAATATATTCTACCATGCCCAGAAACCTGCTCCTCTTATTCTCTGTCCCCAAACGCTCTAGGCGACCAGTTTTGATAGCCTTTAGCCGCACCCTCATACTACTCCTTCTCTGTTCTGCGGGTGATGTGGAGGTAAACCCAGGCCCTGCATGTCCCCAGGCACCCTCATTTGTTGACTTCTGTGATCGAAAAAGCCTTGGTTTCATGCATGTCAACATCAGAAGCCTCCTCCCTAAGTTTGTTTTACTCACTGCTTTAGCACACTCTGCTAACCCTGATGTCCTTGCTGTGTCTGAATCCTGGCTCAGGAAGGCCACCAAAAATTCAGAGATTTCCATACCCAACTATAACATCTTCCGTCAAGATAGAACTGCCAAAGGGGGAGGAGTTGCAGTTTACTGCAGAGATAGCCTGCAAAGTAATGTCATACTTTCCAGGTCCATACCCAAACAGTTCGAACTACTAATTTTGAAAATTACTCTCTCCAGAAATAAGTCTCTCACGGTTGCCGCCTGCTACCGACCCCCCTCAGCTCCCAGCTGTGCCCTGGACACCATTTGTGAATTGATCGCCCCCCATCTAGCTTCAGAGTTTGTTCTGTTAGGTGACCTAAACTGGGATATGCTTAACACCCCGCCAGTCCTACAATCTAAGCTAGATGCCCTCAATCTCACACAAATCATCAAGGAACCCACCAGGTACAACCCTAACTCTGTAAATAAGGGCACCCTCATAGACGTCATCCTGACCAACTGGCCCTCCAAATACACCTCCGCTGTCTTCAACCAGGATCTCAGCGATCACTGCCTCATTGCCTGTATCCGCTACGGAGCCGCAGTCAAACGACCACCCCTCATCACTGTCAAACGCTCCCTAAAACACTTCTGTGAGCAGGCCTTTCTAATCGACCTGGCCCGGGTATCCTGGAAGGACATTGACCTCATCCCGTCAGTTGAGGATGCCTGGTCATTCTTTAAAAGTAACTTCCTCACCATTTTAGATAAGCATGCTCCGTTCAAAAAATGCAGAACTAAGAACAGATACAGCCCTTGGTTCACCCCAGACCTGACTGCCCTCGACCAGCACAAAAACATCCTGTGGCGGACTGCAATAGCATCGAATAGTCCCCGTGATATGCAACTGTTCAGGGAAGTCCGGAACCAATACACGCAGTCAGTCAGGAAAGCTAAGGCCAGCTTCTTCAGGCAGAAGTTTGCATCCTGTAGCTCCAACTCCAAAAAGTTCTGGGACACCGTGAAGTCCATGGAGAACAAGAGCACCTCCTCCCAGCTGCCCACTGCACTGAGGCTAGGTAACACGGTCACCACTGATAAATCCATGATTATCGAAAACTTCAATAAGCATTTCTCAACGGCTGGCCATGCCTTCCGCCTGGCTACTTCAACCTCGGCCAACAGCTCCGCCCCCCCCGCAGCTCCTCGCCCAAGCCTCTCCAGGTTCTCCTTTAACCAAATCCAGATAGCAGATGTTCTGAAAGAGCTGCAAAACCTGGACCCGTACAAATCAGCTGGGCTTGACAATCTGGACCCTCTATTTCTGAAACTATCTGCCACCATTGTCGCAACCCCTATTACCAGCCTGTTCAACCTCTCTTTCATATCGTCTGAGATCCCCAAGGATTGGAAAGCTGCCGCAGTCATCCCCCTCTTCAAAGGGGGAGACACCCTGGACCCAAACTGTTACAGACCTATATCCATCCTGCCCCGCCTATCTAAGGTCTTCGAAAGCCAAGTCAACAAACAGGTCACTGACCATCTCGAATCCCACCGTACCTTCTCCGCTGTGCAATCTGGTTTCCGAGCCGGTCATGGGTGCACCTCAGCCACACTCAAGGTACTCAACGATATCATAACCGCCATCGATAAAAGACAGTACTGTGCAGCCGTCTTCATCGACCTTGCCAAGGCTTTCGACTCTGTCAATCACCATATTCTTATCGGCAGACTCAGGAGCCTCGGTTTTTCGGATGACTGCCTTGCCTGGTTCACCAATTACTTTGCAGACAGAGTTCAGTACGTCAAATCGGAGGGCATGCTGTCCGGTCCTCTGGCAGTCTCTATGGGGGTGCCACAGGGTTCAATTCTCGGGCCGACTCTTTTCTCTGTGTATATCAATGATGTTGCTCTTGCTGCGGGCGATTCCCTGATCCACCTCTACGCAGACGACACCATTCTATATACTTTCGGCCCGTCATTGGACAATGTGCTATCTAACCTCCAAACAAGCTTCAATGCCATACAGCACTCCTTCCGTGGCCTCCAACTGCTCTTAAGCGCTAGTCGGCTTTCTATTCCGCAACAAAGCCTCCTTCACTCACGCCGCCAAGCTTACCCTAGTAAAACTGGCTATCCTACCGATCCTCGACTTCGGCGATGTCATCTACAAAATGGCTTCCAACACTCTACTCAGCAAACTGGATGCAGTTTATCACAGTGCCATCCGTTTTGTCACTAAAGCACCTTATACCACCCACCACTGCGACTTGTATGCTCTAGTCGGCTGGCCCTCGCTACATATTCGTCGCCAGACCCACTGGCTCCAGGTCATCTACAAGTCCATGCTAGGTAAAGCTCCGCCTTATCTCAGCTCACTGGTCACGATGGCAACACCCATCCGTAGCACGCGCTCCAGCAGGTGTATCTCACTGATCATCCCTAAAGCCAACACCTCATTTGGCCGCCTTTCGTTCCAGTACTCTGCTGCCTGTGACTGGAACGAATTGCAAAAATCGCTGAAGTTGGAGACTTTTATCTCCCTCACCAACTTCAAACATCAGCTATCTGAGCGGCTAACCGATCGCTGCAGCTGTACATAGTCTATTGGTAAATAGCCCACCCTTTTTCACCTACCTCATCCCCATACTGTTTTTATTTATTTACTTTTCTGCTCTTTTGCACACCAATATCTCTACCTGTACATGACCATCTGATCATTCATCACTCCAGTGTTAATCTGCAAAATTGTAATTATTTGCCTACCTCCTCATGCCTTTTGCACACATTGTATATAGACTCCCCCTTTGTTTTCTACTGTGTTATTGACTTGTGTTTTCTACTGTGTTATTCCATGTGTAACTCTTTGTTGTCTGCTCACACTGCTATGCTTTATCTTGGCCAGGTCGCAGTTGCAAATGAGAACTTGTTCTCAACTAGCCTACCTGGTTAAATAAAGGTGTTCTCAACTAGCCTACCTGGTTAAATAAAGGTGTTCTCAACTAGCCTACCTGGTTAAATAAAGGTGTTCTCAACTAGCCTACCTGGTTAAATAAAGGTGTTCTCAACTAGCCTACCTGGTTAAATAAAGGTGTTCTCAACTAGCCTACCTGGTTAAATAAAGGTGTTCTCAACTAGCCTACCTGGTTAAATAAAGGTGTTCTCAACTAGCCTACCTGGTTAAATAAAGGTGTTCTCAACTCGCCTACCTGGTTAAATAAAGGTGTTCTCAACTCGCCTACCTGGTTAAATAAAGGTGAAATAAAAAAATAAAAAATAAAAAGCTTTCAAATGATGTCCACCTGACCCAGATTGTGTTTTCTAATGGACCGCTTTTGGATTGTGTAAACAACAGCAGTAATAGTGTCGGGGATGCAGGGTTCTGTTCCAACAGCAGTAATAGTGGCGGGGATGCAGGGTTCTGTTCCAACAGCAGTAATAGTGTCGGGGATGCAGGGTTCTGTTCCAACAGCAGTAATAGTGTCGGGGATGCAGGGTTCTGTTCCAACAGCAGTAATAGTGTGATGGCGGGGATGCAGGGTTCTGTTCCAACAGCAGTAATAGTGGCGGGGATGCAGGGTTCTGTTCCAACAGCAGTAATAGTGTGATGGCGGGGATGCAGGGTTCTGTTCCAACAGCAGTAATAGTGGCGGGGATGCAGGGTTCTGTTCCAACAGCAGTAATAGTGTGATGGCGGGGATGCAGGGTTCTGTTCCAACAGCAGTAATAGTGTGATGGCGGGGATGCAGGGTTCTGTTCCAACAGCAGTAATAGTGTGATGGCGGGGATGCAGGGTTCTGTTCCAACAGCAGTAATAGTGGTGGGGATGCAGGGTTCTGTTCCAACAGCAGTAATAGTGGCGGGGATGCAGCGTTCTGTTCCAACAGCAGTAATAGTGTGATGGCGGGGATGCAGGGTTCTGTTCCAACAGCAGTAATAGTGGTGGGGATGCAGGGTTCTGTTCCAACAGCAGTAATAGTGTGATGGCGGGGATGCAGGGTTCTGTTCCAACAGCAGTAATAGTGTGATGGCGGGGATGCAGGGTTCTGTTCCAACAGCAGTAATAGTGGCGGGGATGCAGGGTTCTGTTCCAACAGCAGTAATAGTGTGATGGCGGGGATGCAGGGTTCTGTTCCAACAGCAGTAATAGTGGCGGGGATGCAGGGTTCTGTTCCAACAGCAGTAATAGTGTGATGGCGGGGATGCAGGGTTCTGTTCCAACAGCAGTAATAGTGGTGGGGATGCAGGGTTCTGTTCCAACAGCAGTAATAGTGGCGGGGATGCAGGGTTCTGTTCCAACAGCAGTAATAGTGGCGGGGATGCAGGGTTCTGTTCCAACAGCAGTAATAGTGGCGGGGATGCAGGGTTCTGTTCCAACAGCAGTAATAGTGGTGGGGATGCAGGGTTCTGTTCCAACAGCAGTAATAGTGGTGGGGATGCAGGGTTCTGTCCAACAGCAGTAATAGTGGCGGGGATGCAGGGTTCTGTTCCAACAGCAGTAATAGTGGCGGGGATGCAGGGTTCTGTTCCAACAGCAGTAATAGTGGTGGGGATGCAGGGTTCTGTCCAACAGCAGTAATAGTGGTGGGGATGCAGGGTTCTGTTCCAACAGCAGTAATAGTGGTGGGGATGCAGGGTTCTGTTCCAACAGCAGTAATAGTGGTGGGGATGCAGGGTTCTGTTCCAACAGCAGTAATAGTGGCGGGGATGCAGCGTTCTGTTCCAACAGCAGTAATAGTGGTGGGGATGCAGCGTTCTGTTCCAACAGCAGTAATAGTGGCGGGGATGCAGCGTTCTGTTCCAACAGCAGTAATAGTGGCGGGGATGCAGCGTTCTGTTCCAACAGCAGTAATAGTGGTGGGGATGCAGGGTTCTGTTCCAACAGCAGTAATAGTGGTGGGGATGCAGCGTTCTGTTCCAACAGCAGTAATAGTGGTGGGGATGCAGCGTTCTGTTCCAACAGCAGTAATAGTGGTGGGGATGCAGGGTTCTGTTCCAACAGCAGTAATAGTGGTGGGGATGCAGCGTTCTGTTCCAACAGCAGTAATAGTGGTGGGGATGCAGCGTTCTGTTCCAACAGCAGTAATAGTGGTGGGGATGCAGGGTTCTGTTCCAACAGCAGTAATAGTGGCGGGGATGCAGGGTTCTGTTCCAACAGCAGTAATAGTGGTGGGGATGCAGCGTTCTGTTCCAACAGCAGTAATAGTGGTGGGGATGCAGGGTTCTGTCCAACAGCAGTAATAGTGGTGGGGATGCAGCGTTCTGTTCCAACAGCAGTAATAGTGGTGGGGATGCAGCGTTCTGTCCAACAGCAGTAATAGTGGTGGGGATGCAGCGTTCTGTTCCAACAGCAGTAATAGTGGTGGGGATGCAGCGTTCTGTCCAACAGCAGTAATAGTGGTGGGGATGCAGCGTTCTGTTCCAACAGCAGTAATAGTGGTGGGGATGCAGCGTTCTGTTCCAACAGCAGTAATAGTGGCGGGGATGCAGCGTTCTGTTCCAACAGCAAAACAGTTCCAAATGAAAAACAACTACAAGTGTACTTGCTCTTTTTCCCTCAACGGCACAGCTCAGAGAGCTAAATAAAAGTACCTTATAGTTGTTCTTTGAGTCATAAAAGTGGATTGAAATTGCTTTGGAACTGTGAACACTTTGGAGAGTTGTGTGTGTCCACTTGGAGAGGTGTGTGTGTGTCCACTTGGAGAGGTGTGTGTGTGTCCACTTGGAGACCCCAGTAAGTCCTCTCACTCAAACCCTTGTTTTGTCTTGTGTTGCACCCACACCTCACATTTACCAGGAATAGCCATGTTACTGAATGTATATAGAGTATTTTCATAAAGGACATTACATGTAAAATGCACATAAAATCAACAATGTAATGTTTGGATTCAATCTGGTGTCAGGTGAACTGTTGTGTCCTCTCACCTTTGGTCTAAGAATTTTCACATCATCTCTAAACTGTTCCCTTTCAATTACTACCATGGTTATGCGTGTTTTTTTTATATTTCTTCTGTAAGAAACATTTACGTTTAGCACAATCCATATATGCAAATTCCCACGGGTTAGTCAAACTGATCAGACACCCAGGAATAAACACAGGTTTATGTGGAGCTAAGACTGACTGAAATAAATCAGTCCCCTCCCCCATTTAACGTGTGTGTGAGCCCGCATAATTTCTCCCTGAAACCATTTACAATCTGACAAGCCATAATGAATGCCAGTAAACTTATTGCCCCGAAAGATAAACTTTAATCAAGCTCTTTTTTTTTGTCTGTCCTCTGTTTGAGCATGCCCAGGCATATCCTGCAGCGGAGTGAAAGCAAATAGCAAACAGGAAGTCATTTAAGAGTTTTCATTTAAATGTGAAGGCCCACGCTAATATAATCACCTAGAAAATTGTCAGCAGTGACCCTCCAATCAATCAGTGTGTGATTCATTATAATCACAGAAGGGTATGTCATTAATGAGACCTCATATTGTCCACTTTAAGACTCGTAGGGCGTGCTGGAATGTTCCACAAAAACTTTTATTTCATTATGCTTTGTTCATATCCCACAGGTGCTTTGTTCATATCCCACAGGTGCTTTGTTCATATCCCACAGGTGCTTTGTTCATATCCCACAGGTGCTTTGTTCATATCCCACAGGTGCTTTGTTCATATCCCACAGGTGCTTTGTTCATATCCCACAGGTGCTTTGGTCATATCCCACAGGTGCTTTGTTCATATCCCACAGGTGCTTTGTTCATATCCCACAGGTGCTTTGTTCATATGCCACAGGTGCTTTGTTCATATCCCACAGGTGCTTTGTTCCTATCCCACGGGTGCTTTGTTCATATCCCACAGGTGCTTTGTTCATATCCCACAGGTGCTTTGTTCATATCCCACAGGTGCTTTGTTCATATCCCACAGGTGCTTTGTTCATATCCCACAGGTGCTTTGTTCATATCCCACAGGTGCTTTGTTCATATCCCACAGGTGCTTTGTTCATATGCCACAGGTGCTTTGTTCCTATCCCACAGGTGCTTTGTTCATATCCCACAGGTGCTTTGTTCATATCCCACAGGTGCTTTGTTCATATCCCACAGGTGCTTTGTTCATATCCCACAGGTGCTTTGTTCATATCCCACAGGTGCTTTGTTCATATCCCACAGGTGCTTTGTTCATATCCCACAGGTGCTTTGTTCATATCCCACAGGTGCTTGTACAACCACACGGTATCATTGTGTGGTGAATAATGATTGTGTACTGATAAACAGATTAAATTAAAAACAAAAAAAGTGATGTCTACGAGGCCATCATTATTTATATTATACTTCCATGTAGGCTCATCGGCTGCAAAAAAACTGAACACAGTCCGGTACACAACCATTATAGCGAGAATAGTATAATTGATCTTCATCAACAAACAGAAAAATTAATTAAAATCATTAATTGAATCTTATAATACGGAGGAATTAATGCATTTTGTATTTTTTTTTAAATAATATTGAATCCAATTTTCCCTCTACTATGCTCTGTCTGGATTACCATAGCCTAATGCAGAATACAATTTCAGCAGGCAGCATCTGAATGTCTTCAATACAAGATTACCAACTGACAAAGTTTTTTGGGGGGGGGTTTGCAGGCTGATTATTGACTGCAGACGGAAATTAAAAGTGGGAACTGCAACATAGCTGACAGTTTGGTTATCTCTCTTTGTTGCACTAAATGAAAATCATGGCCTGAATCCGTCAACAGAGATGTAACAAAATGTGAACACATTACTGATGACCTCTTGCTTTTTCCATTGGCAGAGAAATCAGTTGATTGACCTCCTTTGCAGACGGCAGGGTGAAATGAACTCCTCCAGTAACCTAGCTAAGTAAGCATCGCACATTTACAGATGGAAGAGAGGAGTTACTTGTTATTGAACAAAACTGGCTACATTTTGAAGGAACTAATGACAAAGTGAAGTGTGAGTTATGTATAGGAAACACAGGGGGTAAATGGTGAAAACAATGGAAGTAAAATAGCACTCTACTCTGCTACACCCACATCATTGGTGCCTGAGGAAGGATGGTATTGAATGCATATTTGCCACCATTTGCCATCAACCATAGTGTGGTTCTAAACATTTTAGAATAATTGTATTGTGACCCTATCAAAAGTCTAGTAAACAGTTTAATGTCAACAAACCTGGGGTGGTCTTTTAACTTCTCTTTCCTTTGGAAAGTTTATGCAGCCACAATTTCACCCATCTGTGGAAACCAGATTTTAAATAATAGTTTTTTTTTTTTAAACCTGATGTGCCCATCTCTTGTGCTCTTAGCATAGAGGCATAATGCAATGGATTTAGCTATCTGGTGACAAAAATCACAGTCGACATTGTTGAGATTGTTGAGGGCACATTTGCTTTGACTAGAGGGTAGATCCAGGGGGAGTTGCCAATGTATGTGTCAGAGAGAACGACAATGTCTCGTGAATTTCTTGGCTGCTCCCATCGTTCAGAAACAGTTAACGCCAAACTGCAGTTCAAATGTAGGCGTACAAAACAGCAGGTAACTTTGCTACGGCGCTAATGCAGATTTAATTTCCCCCTAGCATGCAGTTCTACTGGGAAATAGCTAGAGAGTTGTACTCTGTGTATTTTAAAATACGGATGCTTACAGATGTGATGGAAATATCAGTACCGAGGGTGTCAAACACACTTGACATTTTGCAGAGTGGTGCCATGAAGCGCAATGCAAAATTGTGTTTGACGCTGACATCTTTCAATTGTTAAACTGCGATATGTACCTTTTTTTGGGGTGTACATAGAATGTGTGTAGTAGATCTGTCATTCTCATTGAAAGCAAGTATAATTTATTTTAATTGAACCTTTATTTAACTAGGCAAGACAGTTAAGAACAAATTCTTATTTACAATCACGGCCTACCCCTGTCAAACCCAAACCCGGACGACTCTGGGCCAATTGTGCGCCGCCCTATGCGACTCACAGTCACGGCCCGGTTGTGATACAGCCTGGAATCTGACCAGAGTCTGTAGTGACACCTCTAGCACTGACATGCACAGCTTTTCCACTTCTATGTGCACTATTTCTATGCTTCCCCTTCTTAAGTGTAGTTTTTTTTCTTCTTTTACTTTTGGTTTTGTACACCAGCTGCAAACACCTGAAAATACAATCTTTTTGGCTCAGATTTTTTTTTGCACAACGGTTTAGATGGTACAATGATTCTACACCGGGACTCTCCAAACCTGTTCCTGGAGAGCTACCGTCCTGTAACTTTTCACCCCAACCCTGATCTAGCTCACCTGAATCTAATAATAAGCTGAACCTGGTTAGTTACAACCTACAGGAGGGTAGCTCTCTAGGAGCAGAGTTGGAGACCACTGCTCTACACCATACTTGCTTGTTTTGAAAGACAAATTGAAATTATGCCAACAATTAGAGTTTTAGCAAACAGGAAAAAACTGAGACATTTCTGAATAGTGCTTCTTTAAATCAAAGGCAGACAGGGAAGACTATTCAGGGGTTACTATTCAAGGGTTAATACTCAATGGTTACTATTCTATGGTTACTATTCTATGGTTACTATTTAATTGTTACTATTCTATGGTTACTATTCTATGGTTACTATTTAATTGTTACTATTCTATGGTTACTATTTAATTGTTACTATTCTATGGTTACTATTCTATGGTTACTATTTAATTGTTACTATTCTATGGTTACTATTCTATGGTTACTATTCTATGGTTACTATTCTATGGTTACTATTTAATTGTTACTATTCTATGGTTACTATTTAATTGTTACTATTCTATGGTTACTATTTAATTGTTTGTGTAAATTGGTGAGATAAGACCATTAAAAACAGCTTTTGCTGATGCGTTATCAAAATTCAGTGATCTCAGCATTAATGTGAAAGCATTCAATTAACAACAGCTGACTATAGCCCTATAGAGTGCATGATTAACAACAGCTCCCTATAGCCATATATAGGGCATGATTAACAACAGCTCCATATAGCCCTATAGAGTGCATGGGTAACAACAGCTGACTATAGCCCTATATAGGGCATGATCAACAACAGCTGACTATAGCCCTATAGAGTAAATGATTAACAATATCTGACTATAGCCATATAGAGTGCATGATTAACAATATCTGACTATAGCCATATAGAGTGCATGATTAACAACAGCTCCCTATAGCCCTATAGAGTGCATGATTAACAACAGCTGACTATAGCCCTATAGAGTGCATGATTAACAACAGCTGACTATAGCCATATAGAGTGCATGATTAACAATATCTGACTATAGCCATATAGAGTGCATGATTAACAACAGCTCCCTATAGCCCTATAGAGTGCATGATTAACAACAGCTCCCTATAGCCCTATAGAGTGCATGATTAACAACAGCTCCCTATAGCCCTATAGAGTAAATGATTAACAATATCTGACTATAGCCCTATAGAGTAAATGATTAACAATATCTGACTATAGCCATATAGAGTGCATGATTAACAATATCTGACTATAGCCATATAGAGTGCATGATTAACAACAGCTCCCTATAGCCCTATAGAGTGCATGATTAACAACAGCTCCCTATAGCCCTATAGAGTGCATGATTAACAACAGCTGACTATTGCCACATAGAGTCCATGCCCAGAAGGGTCAGTTTACCTGGACCATTGGCTCTAGCTTTTTGCAGTAGGAAATAATGATTTGGGAGCGGTAGTAACCTCAAGGTTAGAGAGGTGGACTGGTAATTTTCCGGAGGGTTGCCAGTTTGACTTCCAGACCAGGACAGAGAAAAATCTAGAGGGAGTTAATAAACACATTCAGATTAGTCGTCATGGTTTCACACTACACTAGAGGTTATTTATGACATCATAACACGCTGTGATTCTCCATCGAGCACTGAGAGGAACCACAAGGAATCTACATCATCAATTGTGCCACAGTGGTACTACTACGAGTCAGTCTGCCTTAAATAGACTAATTAGCACCAAAGGAGGAGTTGGCCATATGATTACTATGCTTCTCCAAGCATGTGTTTTACAGAAGAATGTGTGTCTAATGATAAAGTCAGTACCAAATGCAAGCTGTTACAAGTCCCACCCAGACCAAGGCTACCATTAACATGAATAACCCAGCAGAGTGAGACTCTCTGGGCTCGTCTGGAATCGTGCACAGTGATGACAAACAAATCCAGCTTCAGAGGCTTTGCGGCGACACCAGGGGATAAATCACAATAGCTTCCAGTCTCAGGCTGGTTCCCAAATTCCCTTATAGGAAACTACATTTGACAGGGGCCATATGGGTAGGGCTCTAAAGAAATGCCTTATAAAGAGAATAGGATGGTATTTGGGACACAGCCTCAGTCTCAGTCATGTATGTGTACTTGAGAACTATTGTCATATTCCATGATGTATGGGACAGTGCTAGATATATCAGATATCACAAAGCCCTGGCTTTGCAACCTACACAGTGAATTGTCTCATAATTAATGTGAAACTAGGAATAAAGCAAAAATGATACCCCCGGAAACCCACTGGTAATGGGATAAACAATTAGGGATTGTTGCTCCAAGGACAACGGCTAAGACGTGTTCCCCATGCAGTAAGCAGAGGACCCAATCCAGGGTAAAAAGTTAGTATCAGTACTTTGGGAGGGAGACACACCGTAATCCTTCAGACAATTTGGTCCAATGTTGAATTGTTGCATTTGGGGGACACTTGGAAAGATTGCATCTAAAATACAGTATATCACATACAAATTACACCTACAGTATCAATCAAAATGTTTGGACACACCTACTCATTCAAGGGTTTTTCTTTATTTGACTATTTCCTACATTGTAGAATAATTGGGAAGACATCAAAACTATGAAATAACACATATGGAATAAGGTAGTAACCAAAAAAGTGTTAAACAAATCAAAATATATTTTAGATTCTTCATAGTAGCCACCCTTTGACTTGATGACAGATTTTCACACTCAAATCAAATCTAACAAATTCACAAGGACTGCCTTATACACACAAATGTAAAGGAATGAATATGAATATGTACATATAAATATACGGATGAGCGATAGACGTGCGGCATAAGCAAGATGCAGTAGATGGTATAGAATACAGTATATACATATGAGATGAGTAAATGAAGGATATGTAGACATTATCCAAGTGCTGTTATTTAATTTTTTATTTATTTAACCAGGCAAGTCAGTTAAGAACATATTCTTATTTTTCAATGACGGCCTGGGAACAATGGGTTAACTGCCTGTTCAGGGGCAGAACGACAGATTTGTACCATGTCAGCTCAGGGGTTTGAACTCGCAACCTTCCGGTTACTAGTCCAACGCTCTAACCACTAGGCTACCCTCCAACCACTGTTGCATTTTATAAGTGGTGTTATTTAAAGTGACTAGTCATACCTTTATTAAATCTATTTATTACATGTATTAACGTGGCCAGAGATTAGAGTCTGTACGTTGGCAGCAGCCACTCTACAGTCGTGGCCAAACATTTTGAGAATGACACAAATATACATTTTCACAAAGTCTGCGGCCTCAGTTTGTATGATGGCAATTTGCATATACTCCAGAATATTATGAAGAGTGATCAGATGAATTGCAATTAATTGCATAGTCCCTCTTTGCCATGCAAATTAAATGAATTCCCCCCCCAAAAATTCCGCTGCATTTCAGCCCTGTCACAAGAGGACCAGTTGACATCATGTCATTAATTCTTTCATTAACACAGGTGTGAGTGTTGACGAGGACAAGGCTGGAGATCACTCTGTCTTGCTGATTGAGTTTGAAAAACAGACTGGAAGCTTCAAAGAAGGGTGGTGCTTGGAATCATTGTTCTTCCTCGGTAAACCTTTGTTACCTGCAAGGAAACAAGTTCCGTCATCATTGCTTTGCACAAAAAGGGCTGCCAGTAAGATTGCACCTAAATCAACCACTTATCGGATCATCAAGAACTTCATGGAGAGCGGTTCAATTGTTGTGATGAAGGCTTCAGGGCACCCAAGAAAGTTCAGCAAGCGCCAGTACCGCCTCCTAAAGTTGATTCAGCTGCGGGATCGGGGCACCACCAGTACAGATTCTCCAGGAAAAACATCAGGGACAGACTGATATTCTGCAAAAGGTACAGGGATTGGACTGCTGAGGACTGGGGAAAAGTCATTTTCTCTGATGAATCCCTTTTCCGATTGTTTGGGGATTCCGTAAAAAAAACTTGTCCGGAGAAGACAAGGTGAGCACTACCATTTGTCCTGTGTCATGCCAACAGTAAAGCATCCTGAGACCATTCATGTGTGGGGTTGCTTCTCAGCCAAGGGAGTGGGCTCACTCACAATTTTGCCTAAGAACACTGCCATGAATAAAGAATGGCACCAACGCATCCTCCGAGAGCATCTTCTCCCAACCATCCAGGAACAGTTTGGTGACGAACAATGCATTTTCCACCATGATGGAGCACCTTGCCATAAGGCAAAAGTGATAACTAAGTGTCTCGGGGAACAAAACATTGATATTTTGGACAGGAAACTCCCCAGACCTTAATCCCATTGAGAACTTGTGGTCAATCCTCAAGAGGCAGGCGGACAAACAAAAACCCACAAATTCTGACAAACTCCAAGCAATGATTATGCAAGAATGGGCTGCCATCAGTCAGGATGTGTCCCAGAAGTTAATTGACAGCATGCCAGGGCAGATTTCAGTGGTCTTGAAAAAGAAGGGTCAACAGTGCAAATATTGACTCTTTACATCAACTTCATGTAATTGTCAATAAAAGCCTTTGACACTTACGAAATGCTTGTAATTATACTTCAGTATTCCATAGTAACATCTCCCAAAAATATATAAGGACACTGAGGCAGAAGACTTTGGGAAAATGAATGTGTCATTCTCAAAACTTTTGGCCACGACTGTATGTTAGTGGTGGCTGTTTAACAGTCTGATGGCCTTGAGATAGAAGCTGTTCTTCAGTCACTCGGTCCCAGCTTGGATGCACTTGTACTGACCTCTCCATCTGGATCATAGCGGGTTTAACAAGCAATAGCTCGGGTGGTTGTTGTCTTTGATGATCTTTTTGGCCTTCCTGTGACATCAGGTGATGTAGGTGTCCTGGAGGGCAGGTAGTTTGCCCCCGGTGATGCGTTGGGAAGACCGCACCGCCCTCTGGAGAGCCTTATGGTTATGGGCGGAGCTGTTGCCGTACCAGACAGTAATACAGCCCGACAGGATGCTCTCGATTGTGCACCTGTAAAAGTTTGTGAGTGTTTTTGGTGACAAGCCAAATATCTTCAGCCTCCTGAGGTTGAAGAGGCGCTGCTGCCCCTTCTTCACCATGCTGTCTGTGTGAGTGGACCATTTCAGTTTGTCAGTGATGTGTACGCCGATGAGCTTAAAACTTTCCACCTTCTCCTATGCTGTCCCATCGATGTGAATGGGGTATGCTCCCTCTGCTGTTTCCTGAAGTCCATGATCATCTCCTTTGTTTTGTTGACCATGAGAGGTTATTTTCCTAACAACACACTCTGAAGGTTCTCACCTCCTTCCTGTAGGCTGTCTCGTCATTGTTGGTA
This sequence comes from Oncorhynchus kisutch, assembly GCF_002021735.2. Classification (NCBI taxonomy): domain Eukaryota; kingdom Metazoa; phylum Chordata; class Actinopteri; order Salmoniformes; family Salmonidae; genus Oncorhynchus; species Oncorhynchus kisutch. The sequence goes on from NC_034188.2 coordinate 7,314,694, forward strand.
ATCAAGCCTGCTACTGTAGTGTCGTCTACAAACTTGGGTGATTGAGTTGGAGGCGTGCATGGCCATGCAGTCATTTGTGAGCAAGGAGTACAGGAGGGGGCTGAGCACGCACCCTTGTGGAGCCCCAGTGTTGAGAGTCAGCGGGGTGGAGATGTTGTTTCCTACCCTCACCAACTGGGGGCGGGCCTTCAGAAAGTCCAGGACCCAGTTTCACAGGTCGAGACCCAGTGTCTTGAGCTTAACAACAAGTTCGAAGGGATCTATGGTGTTGAATGCTGAGCTGTAGTCAATGAACAGCATTCTTACAAAGGTATTCCTCTTGTCCAAATGGGATAGGGCAGTGTGCAGTGTGATGGAAATTGCGTTGTCTGTGGATCTATTGGGGCGGTAAGCAAATTGGAGTGGGTCTAGGGTATCAGGCAGGGTGGAGGTGATATGATCCTTGACTAGTCTCTCAAAGCACTTCATGATGACAGAAGTGAGTGCTATGGGGCGATTGTCATTTAGTTCAGTTACCTTAGCTTTCTTGGGAACAGGAACAATGGTGGCCATCTTGAAGCATGTGGGCACAGCAGACTGGGATACGGAATGTTTGATTATGTCCATAAACACACCAGCCAGCTGGTCTGCGCATGCTATGAGGATGCGGCTAGGGATGACATCTGGGCCGGCAGCCTTGCGAGGGTTAACACGCTTAAATGTTTTACTCATGTTGGCCACGGTGAAGTAGAGCCCACAGGCTATGGTAGCAGGCCGTGTCAGTGGCACTGTATTGTCCTCAAAGCGAGCAATGAAGTTGTTTAATTTGTCTGGGAGCAAGATGTCGATGTCCGCAACGGGGCTGGTTTTCTTTTTGTAATCCGTGATTGACTGTAGGCCACATATATCCCCTGTTTGAACTGTTGAATTGCGACTCTACTTTGTCTCTATACTGATGCTTAGCTTGTTTGATTGCTTTGCGGAGGGAATAGCTACACTGTTTGTATTAAGTCATGTTTCCAGTTGCATTGCCATGATTAAAAGCGGTGGTTCCCACTTTCAGTTTTGCGTGAATGCTGCCATCAATCCATGGTTTCTAGTTAGAGAAGGTTTTAATAGTCACAGTGGGTACAACATCACCGATGCACTTGCTAATAAACTCGCTTACCGAGTCAGCGTTTACGTCAATGTTGTTGTCTGAGGACCCGGAACTTTATCCCAGTCCACGTGATCAAAGCAATCTTGAAGTGTGGAAATCCGATTGGTCAGACTGGGAGGCTGGGAGCAACAAATTGGAGTCATGGTCAGATTTGCAAAAGGGAGGATGGGGGAGGGCTTTGTATGCATCGCGGAAGTTAGAGTAGCAATGGTCCAGGATGCTACCAGCTCGTGCATTTGCATTTGATATGCTGATGGATTTTAGTAAGCCTTGATCTCAGATTAGCTTTGTTAAAATCCCCAGCTACATTAAATGCAGCCTCAGGATATATGGTTTCCAGTTTACATAGAGTCCAGTGAAGTTCTTTCAGGGACATTGAGGGATCTGCTTGGGGCAGGATACACACATATAATCAAAGAGAATTCTCTTGGTAGATGATGTGGGCGGCATTTGATTGTAAAGAATTCTAGTTCAGGTGAACAAAAGGACTTGAGTTCTTGTGCGTTGTTATGATAACACCATGAGTTGTTAAATCATAAGGCATACACCCCCGCCCTTCTTCTTACCAGAGAGATGTTTGTTTCTGTCGGCGTGATGCGTGAAGACACCGGGTGGCTGTACAGACTCTGACAACATTTCCCGAGTGAGACATGTTTTTGTGAAACAGAGAATATTACAATCTCTGATGTCTCTCTGGAAGGCAACTCGTGCCCTATCTTCGTACACCTTGTTGTTTAGAGTTTGGACATTGGCGAGTAATAATGCTCGGAAGCGGTGGACGGTGTGCTCGCCTTCTAAGTCTGACCAGTAGGCCGTTCCATCCGCCTCTCCTGCGTCAACTGCATTGTTTTTGGGTTGTTCTCTGGGATCCCATGTCCAGGGTAGACGTCCGAACAAAGGATTCGCTTCGGGAAAGTGGTTGTAGTCCTGGTTGTAATGTTGATAAGTTGACGTCGCTTTAATATCCAATCGTTCTTCCTGGCTGTATGTAATAACACCTGAGATTTTCTGGGCTAACAATGTAAGAAACGATACAGAACAAAATTATTACTGCATAGTTTCTTAAGAACCTGTCGGCGCCATCATGCAAATTCTTGGCGTTCTCTCAACCAGCTCAATGAGGTAGTCACCTGGAATGCATGTCAATGAACAGGTATGCCTTGCTAAAAGTTCATTTGTGGAATGTCTTCTAGTTTGCCCAAAGGCACCTAAAGGACTCAGACCACGAGAAACAGCATTCTCTGGTATAACAAGGTTCTACTCGTTGGCCTGAATGCCAAGTGTCACGTCAGGAAGAAAACCTGGCACCTTGTTCCATGTTCCATGTGCAAGCAAATCATTGATATATTTCTCATTTATTTCTCATTTGTTTGAAACCTACTGTATTTTCAAATCATTCCACCATTTGTGTCCGGTTACATCGGTTTTAATGTGAGACTTTTATTTTGAAGGCGAACCTCCGGTTTGACCATTGTTGTTAATCACACGTTTCTCATTTCATGCTTGTGACACCAGCTAACTCATAGCTTGAAAATGAACCATGCGATTAAAATCCAGCATACAGAAGTGTAATATACAATCCTTTTTTGGGGTAGTTATAAAGGTGACTGCAGTCATTTGGCCGAACAAAATTCCACGGGAGTCACTGTTTACTTACACCAGATGAGATATGTGTAGCAGTGTGATGTTGTTCCCCTAGATTACGCACCAAGTTGCACACAGGGACCAGTTCAAATAGGCCAGGTCAAGAGGGGATGTTAATCATTTGATAATAATAATAATAATTCAGTGTGTTTTGTAAATTTAATTACAGCTGCATTGCTAATGTCATTTTTTTGTGTACAAACACTTTTTCATATCTATATTGTAAATAAACTTGATTGTAAAAGTGTTCTATATTTAGATTTTGTCCATCGTGGGTTATCTGTATTTCTATACCCTCCTATTGTTCTCTCTTGCCTGACCTTCAGCTAGCGAGGTGCCTGAGAGCTGTGACTGCGCCAAGGGCTAACATATTGTGTGTTGTCTCTTCTTGCGCAGGACAAATATAAATCCAACAAGCAGACCTCCAGTTGTGGCAGTGTCCTCATTATATTACACAACGCAGAGCGAACCATGCGACCTGCCGACTGGTCGGAGCTGTGCATGTGGATGAGGTGCGTAACCTGCCGACTGGTCGGAGCAGTGAATGTGGATGAGGTGCGCAACCTGCCGACTGGTCGGAGCAGTGAATGTGGATGAGGTGCGCAACCTGCCGACTGGTCGGAGCTGTGCATGTGGATGAGGTGCGTAACCTGCCGACTGGTCGGAGCAGTGAATGTGGATGAGGTGCGTAACCTGCCGACTGGTCGGAGCAGTGAATGTGGATGAGGTGCGCAACCTGCCGACTGGTCGGAGCAGTGAATGTGGATGATGTGCGCAACCTGCCGACTGGTCGGAGCAGTGAATGTGGATGAGGTGCGCAACCTGCCGACTGGTGGGAGCAGTGAATATGGATGAGGTGCGCAACTTGCCGACTGGTGGGAGCAGTGAATATGGATGAGGTGCGCAACCTGCCGACTGGTGGGAGCAGTGAATATGGATGAGGTGCGCAACCTGCCGACTGGTGGGAGCAGTGAATATGGATGAGGTGCGCAACCTGCCGACTGGTGGGAGCAGTGAATATGGATGAGGTGCGCAACCTGCCGACTGGTGGGAGCAGTGAATATGGATGAGGTGCGCGATCTGCGCACGCACACTTGTTGATGGTTTGCTATAATCGAATATATACTGTAAATATTGAAGGTGAATGTTGCATATTCACTAGATAAGAGTATTTGTGTGTATTTGCATGTTTTGGAGGAATTAGTTTATTGCATTTTTTGGTATTTGAATGCTGTAAATTACATAGTATTTTAGTCCTCTGTTGAGCCTTGGAAGATTCTCAACTCCATACAATGAGTTATGCTGGGGGATTTTAGTGTGGGTAGAGGGAGGCGTGTCCTTGCATTTACACCATTTGTACAGTCAGTTCCTGGAAGTAGAATGTTTACTAGTCCTGAGTTTACAAGCACTGGGAGGGGTAGGCTGTTTACTCCACCTGACCAGGGTATCCCACCTCTGTCTCTTGATGTACCATCATCCCCAGTCCTCAGTAATAATGGGACACCTCCGAGTCAGCTTAGTGACCTTATTAAGCAGATTGGTTCAGAGATAGGAGAATCTATCAGAGCAAGTTTACTGCAGCCTGGGACTTCAAGGCTTTCTCTTGCCCATCCCCCTCACCAACCCCAGCAGTTTCCCCTGCCTGAACAATGTGGGTCAACTTTTATTGTTCCCCAAACGCCAGCGCGAGTGTGCTGTCTGTGGAAGCACTAATCACTGGACCAAAGCTCACTGTCAGATGCACCAGCTGTGTTTCAAGTGCTTCTCTCCTAGCTTTGACTGTAGTGAGACTGGGCAGTGACAGAGCCCTGGATGTTGACAGACTGGCAGGTCTCAGGAAAACTAGAAAGCCTCCATTCTGAGGAGGGCAATGTGAGGCAGTCTAATTGTTCCTCCACCGATGATGATATCCAATCTGTTTATTCTTATTTTTAGGAGTCAGTACCCAAGAACAACACAGTCATTTTTCAGAGCACAATGAGAATTACTCAGAATGACAGTTTTGTTTTACAACACCGTACAGGATAAAGTTGAACTGAAGGGGATGTTAGATAGTGGGTCCATGGCTACTACTCTGCACGCAGATATTGTAGCTCGGTTGAGGGAGGCAGGAGGGGAACTTTCTAGCTCCTTCAGCCATCATCCTGGTGGGTTGTGGTGGGACACAAACTAGCCCAGTGAGCATGTGTGACTCAAAAATACAGCTTAATGGCTTCAGTTATGTCGTCCCAGTGCTTATTGTAGATGGGCAGGTTGATGAACTCATTGTGGGCACTAACGTGTTGAAGTTCAAATCAAATGACAGCTACTGGCGGGTGGTGGGTACGCCAGGTCCTTCTGGCCAGTGTGATGACAGCCACTTCCTGCGTCTCCTATCAAATCTGGAGAGGGAGAGGAGACTCCTTCCCAGATAAAGTGGGCACCATTAAGTTGAAGAGAGCAGTAACGCTCCAACACATGAGCATCTGGTGTGGGGCTGCCTACCCCCAAAGACAAAACTCTCTGTGGGCAGTACTGTTGTTGTCGAGCCCACCACGTCTTGTTGTGTGAGTCGTTACGCCTCTGTGTGTGTGTGTGGGGGGGGGGGGTGAATAGCTCCCTGTGAAGATTGTGAATCCAACAACTTTGCCAGTTACCCTGAGACTAAATGCTAAAGTGGCAGAGGGGTACCCTTGCATTGCATTGGAGGATTTTGATGACGTCAAGCAGCAAGCAGCTTACCAGAACGTGGCAAAAGTACAATGTGACAGCTCACATGGCAGCCTGACAGCTAAGAGTTCAGTTGGTGGCAGTGTAGTTAATTGCAACAGTACACCGAGCAATCTTGGACATTAAGGCCTGTCTGTTAAGGAGTGTCCAGTTTCACAGTTCTGGAATGACAAACTTGTCAAGTTCCATCGAGAAGTATGACACAGTGTTCTCTAGACATAGGCCTAGATTGTGGCGAGGCAAAAGAGTTCTGCCATCGTATCTTGCTGACTGATGACCGCCCATTTCAAAGTATGGGGACTATGTACTGACTTTTGGTGGTTAATTGCCCTGCCTCATCAGGCTGATGTACTGGCTGCACTAGGAGGTAATGCCTTCTTCAGCACAATGGACTTGACGTCTGTGTGCCACTGCATGAAGAGGATAAGAAATACACTGCCCTTTCCTCTCCTTTAGGTCTGCACGAGTACAATGGTTTACCTCAAGGCCTTTGCAACAGCCCAGCTACTTTTATGAGAATGATGCTGACCATCTTTGGTGACCAAGTCTCCTTTGCTATTTGGATGATCTGATGGTTTTTGCTAAGACGGAGGAAGAGAGTCTGCAGAGATTTGCGATGGTTTTTCAGCAGTTGCAGGAGCACAATCTTAAACTGTCTCTGTCTAAGTGCAAGTTTTTGAGGAGGTCTGTTAAGTTGTTGGGCCCACATCATTTCTCAAGAGGGTTCAGGCACTGATCCTGCTAAGATTCAAACCATTTTGAATGTGACTGAGTGAGATGATGGAAGCTGATGGTGTCACTCCGTCTCCTAGCAAAATCCGTTCTTTCCTTGTTGTGGTATTATACTATCAACACTACATTAAGAATTGTTCCATGGTTGCTAGGCCATTGTTTCAGCTGACTACAGGTCAGAAGAAGCCTAGGAGAGGCAAGGGCAGAAAGAGGCTTGATCCCTCTCGCAGGCTCACTGCTGCAGACTGGACTGCCAAGGGCAGAAAGAGGCCTGGTCCCTCTCGCAGGCTCACTGCTGCAGACTGGACTGTCAAGGGTAGAAAGAGGCCTGGTCCCTCTCACAGGCTCACTGCTGCAGACTGGACTGCCAAGGGTAGAAAGAGGCCTGGTCCCTCTCGCAGGCTCACTGCTGCAGACTGGACTGCCAAGGGTAGAAAGAGGCCTGGTCCCTCTCGCAGGCTCACTGCTGCGGACTGGACTGCCAAGTGTAGAAAGAGGCCAGGTCCCTCTCGCAGGCTCACTGCTGCAGACTGGACTGCCAAGGGTAGAAAGAGGCCTGGTCCCTCTCGCAGGCTCACTGCTGCAGACTGGACTGCCAAGGGCAGAAAGAGGCCTGGTCCCTCTCGCAGGCTCACTGCTGCGGCCTGGACTGCCGAATGTCAACTCACTTTTGAAGCTTTGAAAGCAGCACTTGTTGACCAGGCTGGTTCATCCAGATCTTTCTCAGCCATTTTTACTTTCTGTTGATGCGTCTACTAGCAGTTTGGGAGCTGTACAATCCCAAGTGCAAGATGGGAAGGGCCATAGCCAGGCCAATAGCTTTTGCTAGTATATCTCTTAATCATGCACAATCCAAGTATCCTGCCCACCGACTGGAATTTCTAGCCATGAAATGGGCAATTCATGATAAATTAAGCCATTGGCTGCGAGGGCATAGGTTTACTGTGGACCGACAACAATCCACTCAAGTATACTTTTACAAAGCCGAGACTTGATGCATGCGAGCAGAGATGGGTTGCAAAGCTGGCACCCTTTGATTTTGATATCCAGTACATACCAGAGCCCAAGAATGTTATTGCTGATGCTTTGAGCAGAGAGCCATTTGTCCGCTCCAAAGTTCTGCACCGACAAGAATTCCATATGATGTCCTGCTGGAGGAAGCCAAATGTCTTCGAGTGGATGATGAACAAGACATGTTCCGCCTCTCCTGTGAGCAGCCCGAGGCCGGCTTCGAGTAGAGCTGGAGATGATGTCAGTGGGTTGGTTTCCTGTGAAGAGGTGTCTGCTGTCCTCCATGCTCACCACCGATGGGATGATGGTGCCACAGTGAGGGTAGTTTCACATGTACAGCACCTTGAGAAGTTGATGTCCATGGGTCAGAGCCCATTACCTGTCCTTACACACAAGGGGCTGTATGACAACCAGTCACTGGATCCTATCGTCAGCAGAGTCATGTTCTTTGTAGATAGAGGCCGACGCCCATCTAGGAGAGAGCTTGAAGCTAAAGAAACAGTTTATACTCTAAGACAGTGGGGAAAACTCACCACGTGGTTAGGGATTCTGTATCGTGTCTCAAAACACCCAGTGAGTAGGTCCAAGGCTAAATGGCCTCGGATGTTGAATGCATTGACGTTCTCCTATAACTGCACTGTTTACGAGACTACTGGGTTTCTGCCCTTCTTGATGCCCTTCTTGATGTTTGGACGCACCCGTAGGTTGTTGGTAGATGTGATGTTTGAAAGTGTGCTGTTAGATGGGGACGCAGTAGATGTGGATAAGTATGTCCAGTCTCTGGGTAAGGATCTGAGAGAGGCCATGACATAGGCCCAGCAGCATGCCAAAAATCAACAAAAGAGACACGCCGAGGTCTACAACAGACGGTCTAAGAGTCATGCGGTAGAGAAGGGAGACAGAGTTCTACATACTAACAAGGGAGAGAGGGGCAAGAAGAAACTGGCTGATCACTGGGACAGTGTGGTGTACATAGTGGTTGCGAAGAACAGCTCACTGAACACATATCGTATCCACCACCCTACCACTGGACTTATCAAAACTATGCATAGGAACCTGATTATGCCAGTCAGTTTTCTGCCTTTGTCTTCTTGGGAGGAACCTGAGGGTCACGGATCTCTATCGAGTGGTGACGTGATCTCTGAGATGTCGGCAGAGTCCAGCCAAATGGATGGGAGTGACGCCAGGACTGTCCACTGGGTAGCAGGCCTTCCTGAGTCTTCTGTGAGGATACTCCAAGAGGAAATTGAAGTTCCAGCTGAAGGAAGTGAGGTGGAACGACCATATGATTTCCCCTTGTGTAGGGTGTTGTAACGGGTGTCGTCGGTGGAAGAAGGTGAGGACAGAGGTGCAGCGTGGGTAAGTGTTCATGGTTTTTTAATAATAATCTAAACTGAACACTGAATAACAAAAGAACAAAGAAACAACTGAAACATTTATGTCTGTTGCAGACACACAAAGACTGAAAATAACCACCTGACAAAACACAAAGGAAAACAGGCTACCTAAATATGGTTCTCAATTAGGGACAACGATAGACAGCTGCCTCTGATTGAGAACCATATCAGGCCAAACACAGAAATAGAAAATATAGAAAAACTAACATAGACTGCCCACCCCAACTCACGCCCTGACCATACTAAATAAAGACAAAACAAAGGAATAAAGGTCAGAACGTGACAGGTGTGCTCAGCAGAAGTGGACCAGAGAGATATCCCCGAAACCTACAAGAGTTCTGATAGCAGAACTCCATTCAATGTGGATGATTATGTGACAGATAATGTTACCTTGGTTGAAGATGCTTTGTCAGTGTGGTCTATAACAATCTACCAGGATTCTGATCAGTCGTCTGACACTACTAGTTTTGAATCTGTAACTGAAAGTTTGCTGGCTGCGAATATGCCTATCTGTAGTTCTAACCAATCCCGAGGTTAGACCTCTGAGCAGGGTTAGATCTGTCCGTGACATTCCTGCTAGGTTTTTGGGTGAGGGTGTTCGGACTAGACTAGGTAGACGTATTAAGCCAGTGAATAGGCTAATACAAACTATGTCTACGCAGGAAATGAAACAGTTCATGGTTTCTCATTGACGGTAGGATATTGGCTACCTTTAAAAATATATTTTTTTTATATACAGTGCCTTGCGAAAGTATTCGGCCCCCTTGAACTTTGCGACCTTTTGCCACATTTCAGGCTTCAAACATAAGGATATAAAACTGTATTTTTTTGTGAAGAATCAACAACAAGTGGGACACAATCATGAAGTGGAACGACATTTATTGGATATTTCAAACTTTTTTAACAAATCAAAAACTGAAAAATTGGGCGTGCAAAATTATTCAGCCCCCTTAAGTTAATACTTTGTAGCGCCACCTTTTGGTGCGATTACAACTGCAAGTCGCTTGGGGTATGTCTCTATCAGTTTTGCACATCGAGAGACTGAAATTTTTTCCCATTCCTCCTTGCAAAACAGCTCGAGCTCAGTGAGGTTGGATGGAGAGCATTTGTGAACAGCAGTTTTCAGTTCTTTCCACAGATTCTCGATTGGATTCAGGTCTGGACTTTGACTTGGCCATTCTAACACCTGGATATGTTTATTTTTCAACCATTCCATTGTAGATTTTGCTTTATGTTTTGGATCATTGTCTTGTTGGAAGACAAATTTCCGTCCCAGTCTCAGGTCTTTTGCAGACTCCATCAGGTTTTCTTCCAGAATGATCCTGTATTTGGCTCCATCCATCTTCCCATCAATTTTAACCATCTTCCCTGTCCCTGCTGAAGAAAAGCAGGCCCAAACCATGATGCTGCCACCACCATGTTTGACAGTGGGGATGGTGTGTTCAGGGTGATGACTGTGTTGCTTTTACGCCAAGCATAACGTTTTGCATTGTTGCCAAAAAGTTCCATTTTGGTTTCATCTGACCAGAGCACCTTCTTCCACATGTTTGGTGTGTCTCCCAGGTGGCTTGTGGCAAACTTTAAACGACACTTTTTATGGATATCTTTAAGAAATGGCTTTCTTCTTGCCACTCTTCCATAAAGGCCAGATTTGTGCAATATACGACTGATTGTTGTCCTATGGACAGAGTCTCCCACCTCAGCTGTAGATCTCTGCAGTTCATCCAGAGTGATCATGGGCCTCTTGGCTGCATCTCTGATCAGTCTTCTCCTTGTATGAGCTGAAAGTTTAGAGGGACGGCCAGGTCTTGGTAGATTTGCAGTGGTCTGATACTCCTTCCATTTCAATATTATCGCTTGCACAGTGCTCCTTGGGATGTTTAAAGCTTGGGAAATCTTTTTGTATCCAAATCCGGCTTTAAACTTCTTCACAACAGTATCTCGGACCTGCCTGGTGTGTTCCTTGTTCTTCATGATGCTCTCTGCGCTTTTAACGGACCTCTGAGACTATCACAGTGCAGGTGCATTTATACGGAGACTTGATTACACACAGGTGGATTGTATTTATCATCATTAGTCATTTAGGTCAACATTGGATCATTCAGAGATCCTCACTGAACTTCTGGAGAGAGTTTGCTGCACTGAAAGTAAAGGGGCTGAATAATTTTGCACGCCCAATTTTTCAGTTTTTGATTTGTTAAAAAAGTTTGAAATATCCAATAAATGTCGTTCCACTTCATGATTGTGTCCCACTTGTTGTTGATTCTTCACAAAAAAATACAGTTTTATATCTTTATGTTTGAAGCCTGAAATGTGGCAAAAGGTCGCAAAGTTCAAGGGGGCCGAATACTTTCGCAAGGCACTGTATGTAGTCATCTAAGTGTATCTCAGAATGAGTTGTGGGTTTGTCTACAAATACTCGACAATTCACGTGATTTTGGGTGATGTCCATAAGCATAAAATGTATATGGCATTTTTCGTATACATACGGTTTAAATAAGGGATTAGCTACCCCTTATTTTTCCTAATCCTTCACGGGATAGCTTTTCAGCTGGTCGACCATTTGTAGGACTAGAATAAAGGACTATACTGGGTTACTCTGTTGGTGTGAATTAGATTATTTTCTTTCTTTGCTTTGTTACCTTCGAGGAAGTGTGTTTTGTTTTGGGCCTATAATCTAGTGTAAAACATTGGGGGTGAATGTGTAGCAGTGTGATGTTGTTCCCCTAGATTAGGCACCAAATTGCAAACAAGGGAGCAATTCAAATAGGCCAGGTCAAGAGTGGATGTTAATCATTTGATAATAATAATAATAATTCAGTGTGTTTTTTAAATTTAATTACAGCTGCATAGCTAATGTTATTTTTTGTGTACAAACACTTTTTCATATCTATATTGTAAACAAACTTGATTGTAAAAGTGTTGTATATTTAGGTTTTGTCCATCGTGGGTTATCTGTATTTCTATACCCTCCTATTGTTCTCTCTTGCCTGACCTTCAGCTAGCGAGGTGCCTGACAGCTGTGACTGCGCCAAGGGCTAACATATTGTGCGTTGTCTCTTTTTATGCAAATAAAAATCAAACAAGCAGACCTCCAGTTGTGGCAGTGTCCTCGTTTAATTACACAACGCAGAACAAACCACGCTACACATTCAATTAGCTAAGTAGCTAACTCGCTAACGGTGCTAGAAAAGGCAGTATATCAGGTACATTATTGACTACAATATCAAACCAATTAACACCGGTGTTGGTAATTCTTCTTAGCTAGACATTTCGTTACTGGGTTTGGGAATCATATAAGCTCCAGGCCCACTATCGTAACGCTTGAAGTAATGCTTTTCTTCTTCGAAAATAGATAAACTTGTAATTTACGTTTTTCCTTCGATTTTTAATTATTATTCCCTATCGTAAACCTAAGAGAAATAAGCGTATTTTAGTCAAAAACTCAGCAATCTGTGTGTTCTATAATTATTTTGGGGTTCTATAGGGTTACTTATTAAACTGAAATAAATAACCTTTAACTTTTTGTTTTATAGACATGTATGTTATTGCACTCTCTCTAGAAGACACCTACATGTTCTGTTATCTTGCTTCAACAACTGCACTGTTGAATAGTTGAAGGTCACAGTAACATAGATGATTTGATCAACCCCTTGCCTTTGGTGCAGATCATGGCAATGCATGTTATTATAATACCAGGAATGAAAAAGAGCTGATGTATTTGGAGAGGCAACATTGCAATTCCCCAAACTGTGGGGGTCTGCAATAATGGCCCTGTGGCAGCGTCTGCACTCAGTCTCCTCTGCACTGCCAGATCCACACAGAAATGCCATTGGAAGTCTCGCACTTATTATCCTCAAATGGTTTTGGAAATGAGACCCCAGCTGTTTTCTCGATTTGTAGCCTTAAAGGAAAATTCCACAAACTATATTTTTGGTATTTGTTTAATTAGTCCCTTGTTGACATAGTCCCAAAAATGTTGACAAGCAACAACAAAAATATGTGGGACCAAGTCAAAAATGGACTAATTAAACAAATACCAAAATATAGTTTGTGTAATTTTCCTTTAAGGAAGCTAATTGAACAGATGAAATGCTAAATGCTAAATACCCTCAACCTCCACCCAGTCATTCAGTTGACCTTGTGTTTCAGGAAAGGAAATGAACTGGAAAATAAATCTGCATGGACATTTCCAAAAGTCAACCGTCATGTTGATGGTGATGGAGGAGAGGACTGGTGTGGTGTCATATTTTTTCATTCAAGGCGATCTCTCTCTCTCTCTCTCTCTCTCTCTCTCTCTCTCTCTCTCTCTCTCTCTCTCTGACACCCATCTCATTGGCTCCACACTAATGAGGCCACTTGAGTATATATTTCAATACCATCGCTGAGTGAGAATGCTAAATCGATAGTCATATCCACACGGCCATATTGGATTGACAAGTCCCTCAACCGAGACGGAGACAAACTAGCCAGTGAGAAAAAGTGAAATGTTCATTGAACTGAGATAATGATTTAATTAGTGCTTGGTCCTATCCTAAGGTTAATATGAAATTATAACCACGGTTCAACCTACTAGCTAATATGGGGTTTTTCCTCTGCTCTCCTTGGTAATGATAGGGATTCATGTCATTACCTTGGATAGCGATGGCACTACATATCAAGCATCACTAATTTGGCCTGATGACTCAGTTGATAGCGGTGTGCTTGAAATGCATGAAACACCACAACCCATACTGTATCTATGCAAACCAATGTACATGTCCCTGAGTCATGTTTGACAGGTAGTGCTTGAAATGCATAAGACACCACAACCCATACTGTATCTATGCAAACCAATGTACATGTCCCTGAGTCATGTTTGACAGGTAGTGCTTGAAATGCATAAGACACCACAACCCATACTGTATCTATGCAAACCAATGTACATGTCCCTGAGTCATGTTTGACAGGTAGTGAACCAAATGAATAGCATGAGGTACCCCCCCCCCCCCCCCTATATAGGGTGCACTATATAGAGAATAGAGTGCACTATATAGGGAATAGGGTGTCCTACGTAGGGAATAGGGTGCACTATATAGGGAATAGGGTGCACTATATAGGGAATAGGGTGTACTACGTATGGAATAGGGTGCACTATATAGAGAATAGGGTGTACTACGTAGGGAATAGGGTGCACTATATAGAGAATGTAGAATAGGGTGCCACCTAGGACACTCTCAGCCTTCTTTCTCTCTAGGAAAAGGCTAATCTGACCAGATTGCTTTGTCCCTGTAGAGAAGGAAAAAGGTCAACTACTGTAAGGCAGGCGTTCGTTCGTTCACGTTGTGCTGAAAATCGTTTGTTAATCAAGAGAAGTGACTGGAAGCTAATGGAGAAGAGATATTAGTCACTTCATGTTTCATGCACAGTGTTCAAATCAAAACGAATCAAATTGTATTTGTCACATATACATATTCAGCAGATGCTATTGTTGTCACGCCTTGGTCTTAGTGTTTTGTGTTTTCGTTATATATTTGGTCAGGCCAGGGTGTGACAGGGGTTTACGTGTTGTATTTCGTATTGGGGTTTGTAGTATTTGGGATCGCGGCTGATTAGGGGTGTTGTATAGGCATGGCTGCCTGAGGCGGTTCTCAATCAGCTGTCAGGTGATTTTCGTTGCCTCTGATTGGGAACCGTATTTAGGTAGCTTGAGTTTCGCTTTGTCTTTCGTGGGTGATTGTTCCTGTCTCTGTGTAGTGTTCACCAGATAGGCTGTAATAAGTTTCACGTTCCATTTGTTGTTTTTGTATTTATAAGTTATTTCATGTATCGCCGTTTTCTTCATTAAAGATCATGATTAACCACCACGCTGCATTTCGGTCCGACTCTCTCTCAACAAACGAAGAACGCCGTTACAATTGTGGGTGTAGAGAAATGCTTGTGTTCCTAGCTCCAACAGTACAGTAGTATCTAATAATTCACAACAATACAGGCAAATCTAAAAGTAAAATAATGGAATTAAGAAATGTATAATATTAGGAGTGGCATTGACTAGAATACAGCAGAATAGAATACATTATATACATATGAAATGAGTAAAGCAGTGTGTAAACATTATTAAAGTGACCAGTGATTCCATGTCTATGTCTATAGGGCAGCAGCCTCTAAGGTGCAGGGTTGAGTAATCGGGTGGTAGCCGACTAGTGACAGTGACTAAGTTCAGGGGAGGCTACTGGGTGGAGGCCGGCTAGTGACGGCTATTGGTCTTGCGATAGAAGCAGTTTTTCAGTCTCTCGGTCCCAGCTTTGATGCAGCTGTTCTGACTTCGACTTCTGGACGATAGCGGGGTCAACAGGCCGTGGCAGTTGATTTATTTATTTATTTACTTTTACCTTTATTTAACTAGGCAAGTCCGAGGAGGAACAACAGATGTTTACCTTGTCAGCTTGGCAATTCAATCTACCAACCTTTGGTTACTGGCCCAACACGCTAATCCACTAGGCTACCTGCCGTCCCTACACTCTAACCACTAGGTTACTTGCCGCCCCTACACTCTAACCACTAGGCTACCTGCCACATCTACACTCTAACCACTAGGACACCTGCCCCCCCTATACTCTAACCACTAGGCTACCTGCCGCCCCTACACTCTAACCACTAGGCTACCTGCCACCCCTACACTCTAACCACTAGGCTACCTGCCACCCCTACACTCTAACCACTAGGCTACCTGCCGCCCCTACACTCTAACCACTAGGCTACCTGCCGCCTCTACACTCTAACCACTAGGCTACCTGCCACCTCTACACTCTAATACTAGGCTACCTGCCGCCCCTACACTCTAACCACTAGGCTACCTGCCGCCCCTACACTCTAACCACTAGGCTACCTGCCACCCCTACACTCTAACCACTAGGCTACCTGCCGCCCCTACACTCTAACCACTAGGCTACCTGCCACCTCTACACTCTAACCACTAGGCTACCTGCCGCCCCTACACTCTAACCACTAGGCTACGTGCCGCCTCTACACTCTAACCACTAGGCTACCTGCCGCCCCTACACGCTAATCCACTAGGCTACCTGCCGCCCCTACACTCTAACCACTACGCTACCTGCCGCCCCTACACTCTAACCACTAGGCTACCTGCCACCTCTACACTCTAACCACTAGGCTACCTGCCGCCTCTACACTCTAACCACTAGGCTACCTGCCCCCTCTACACTCTAACCACTAGGCTACCTGCCCCCCCTACACTCTAACCACTAGGCTACCTGCCGCCCCTACACCCTAACCACTAGGCTACCTGCCGCCCCTACACGCTAATCCACTAGGCTACCTGCCGCCCCTACACTCTAACCACTAGGCTACCTGCCGCCCCTTGATGATCTTTTTGGCCTTCCTGTGAAATCGGGTGCTGTAGATGTCCTCGAGGGTAGGCAGTGTGCCCCCGGTGATGCATTGGGCAGACCTCACCACACCCTCTGGAGAGCACTGCAGTTAGAATTTGTAGATAATTGGCCCTCTTTCTGGGACTCACCCACAAACAGGACCAAGCCTGACCTGCTGAGGAGTGACGGACTCCATCCTAGCTGGAGGGGTGCTCTCATCTTATCTACCAACATAGACAGGGCTCTAACTCCTCTATCTCCACAATGAAATAGGGTGCAGGCCAGGCAGCAGGCTGTTAGCCAACCTGCCAGCTTAGTGGAGTCTGCCACTAGCACAGTCAGTGTAATCAGCTCAGCTATCCCCATTGAGACCGTGTCTGTGCCTCGACCTAGGTTGGGCAAAACTAAACATGGCGGTGTTCACCTTAGCAATCTCACTAGGATAAAGACCACCTGCATTCCTGTCATTACTGAAAGAGATCATGATACCTCACATCTCAAAATAGGGCTACTTAATGTTAGATCCCTTACTTCAAAGGCAATTATAGTCAATGAACTAATCACTGATCATAATCTTGATGTGATTGGCCTGACTGAAACATGGCTTAAGCCTGATGAATTTACTGTTTTAAATGAGGCCTCACCTCCTGGCTACACTAGTGACCATATCCCCCGTGCATCCCGCAAAGGCGGAGGTGTTGCTAACATTTACGATAGCAAATTTCAATTTACAAAAAAAAAAACGTTTTCGTCTTTTGAGCTTCTAGTCATGAAATCTATGCAGCCTACTCAATCACTTTTTATAGCTACTGTTTACAGGCCTCCTGGGCCATATACAGCGTTTCTCACTGAGTTCCCTGAATTCCTATCGGACCTTGTAGTCATAGCAGATAATATTCTAATCTTTGGTGACTTTAATATTCACATGGAAAAGTCCACAGACCCACTCCAAAAGGCTTTCGGAGCCATCATCGACTCAGTGGGTTTTGTCCAACATGTCTCTGGACCTACTCACTGTCACAGTCATACGCTGGACCTAGTTTTGTCCCATGGAATAAATGTGGTGGATCTTAATGTTTTTCCTCATAATCCTGGACTATCGGACCACCATTTTATTACGTTTGCAATTGCAACAAATAATCTGCTTAGACCCCAACCAAGGAACATCAAAAGTCGTGCTATAAATTCACAGACAACACAAAGATTCCTTGATGCCCTTCCAGACTCCCTCTGCCTACCCAAGGACGCCAGAGGACAAAATCATTTAACCACCTAAATGAGGATCTCAATTTAACCTTGCGCAATACCCTAGATGCAGTTGCACCCCTAAAAACTAAAAAAATGTCTCATAAGAAACTAGCTCCCTGGTACACAGAAAATACCCGAGCTCTGAAGCAAGCTTCCAGAAAATTGAAACGGAAATGGCGCCACACCAAACTGGAAGTCTTCCGACTAGCTTGGAAGGACGGTACCGTGCAGTACCGTAGAGCCCTTACTACTGCTCGATCATCCTATTTTTCTAACTTAATTGAGGAAAATAAGAACAATCCGAAATTCCTTTTTAATACTGTCGCAAAGCTAACTAAAAAGCAGCATTCCCCAAGAGAGGATGACTTTCACTTTAGCAGTGATAAATTCATGAACTTCTTTGAGGAAAAGATTGTGATTATTAGAAAGCAAATTACGGACTCCTCTTTAAACCCGCGTATTCCTCCAAACCTCAGTTGTCCTGAGTCTGCACAACTCTGCCAGGACCTAGGATCAAGAGAGACGCTCAAGTGTTTTAGTACTATATCTCTTGACACAATGATGAAAATAATCATGGCCTCTAAACCTTCAAGCTGCATACTGGACCCTATTCCAACTAAACTACTGAAAGAGCTGCTTCCTGTGCTTGGCCCTCCTATGTTGAACATAATAAACGGCTCTCTATCCACTGGATGTGTACCAAACTCACTAAAAGTGGCAGTAATAAAGCCTCTCTTGAAAAAGCCAAACCTTGACCCAGAAAATATAAAAAACTATCGGCCTATATCGAATCTTCCATTCCTCTCAAAAATTTTTGAGAAGGCTGTTGCGCAGCAACTCACTGCCTTCCTGAAGACAAACAATGTATACGAAATGCTTCAGTCTGGTTTTAGACCCCATCATAGCACTGAGACGGCACTTGTGAAGGTGGTAAATGACATTTTAATGGCATCGGACCGAGGCTCTGCATCTGTCCTCGTGCTCCTAGACCTTAGTGCTGCTTTTGATACCATCGATCACCACATTCTTTTGGAGAGATTGGAAACCCAAATCGGTCTACACGGACATGTTCTGGCCTGGTTTAGATCTTATCTGTCGGAAAGATATCAGTTTGTCTCTGTGAATGGTTTGTCCTCTGACAAATCAACTGTAAATTTCGGTGTTCCTCAAGGTTCCGTTTTAGGACCACTATTGTTTTCACTATATATTTTACCTCTTGGGGATGTTATTCGAAAACATAATGTAAACTTTCACTGCTATGCGGATGACACACAGCTGTACATTTCAATGAAACATGGTGAAGCCCCAAAATTGCCCTCGCTAGAAGCATGTGTTTAAGACATAAGGAAGTGGATGGCTGCAAACTTTCTACTATTAAACTCGGACAAAACAGAGATGCTTGTTCTAGGTCCCAAGAAACAAAGAGATCTTCTGTTGAATCTGACAATTAATCTTAATGGTTGTACAGTCGTCTCAAATAAAACTGTGAAGGACCTCGGCGTTACTCTGGACCCTGATCTCTCTTTTGAAGAACATATCAAGACCATTTCGAGGACAGCTTTTTCCATCTACGTAACATTGCAAAAATCAGAAACTTTCTGTCCAAAAATGATGCAGAAAAATTCATCCATGCTTTTGTCACTTCTAGGTTAGACTACTGCAATGCTCTATTTTCCGGCTACCCGGATAAAGCACTAAATAAACTTCAGTTAGTGCTAAATACGGCTGCTAGAATCCTGACTAGAACCAAAAAATGTGATCATATTACTCCAGTGCTAGCCTCTCTACACTGGCTTCCTGTCAAAGCAAGGGCTGATTTCAAGGTTTTACTGCTAACCTACAAAGCATTACATGGGCTTGCTCCTACCTATCTCTCTGATTTGGTCCTGCCGTACATACCTACACGTACGCTATGGTCACAAGACGCAGGCCTCCTAATTGTCCCTAGAATTTCTAAGCAAACAGCTGGAGGCAGGGCTTTCTCCTATAGAGCTCCATTTTTATGGAACGGTCTGCCTACCCATGTCAGAGACGCAAACTCGGTCTCAACCTTTAAGTCTTTACTGAAGACTCATCTCTTCAGTGGGTCATATGATTGAGTGTAGTCTGGCCCAGGAGTGGGAAGGTGAACGGAAAGGCTCTGGAGCAACGAACCGCCCTTGCTGTCTCTGCCTGGCCGGTTCCCCTCTTTCCACTGGGATTCTCTGCCTCTAACCCTATTACAGGGGCTGAGTCACTGGCTTGCTGGGGCTCTCTCATGCCGTCCCTGGAGGGGGTGCGTCACCTGAGTGGGTTGATTCACTGTTGTGGTCATCCTGTCTGGGTTGGCGCCCCCCCCTTGGGTTGTGCCGTGGCGGAGATCTTTGTGGGCTATACTCAGCCTTGTCTCAGGATGGTAAGTTGGTGGTTGAAGATATCCCTCTAGTGGTGTGGGGGCTGTGCTTTGGCAAAGTGGGTGGGGTTATATCCTTCCTGTTTGGCCCTGTCCGGGGGTGTCCTCGGATGGGGCCACAGTGTCTCCTGACCCCTCCTGTCTCAGCCTCCAGTATTTATGCTGCAGTAGTTTATGTGTCGGGGGGCTGGGGTCAGTTTGTTATATCTGGAGTACTTCTCCTGTCCTATTCGGTGTCCTGTGTGGATCTAAGTGTGTGTTCTCTAATTCTCTCCTTCTCTCTTTCTTTCTCTCTCTCGGAGGACCTGAGCCCTAGGACCATGCCCCAGGACTACCTGACATGATGACTCCTTGCTGTCCCCAGTCCACCTGGCCATGCTGCTGTTCCAGTTTCAACTGACCTGAGCCCTAGGACCATGCCCCAGGACTACCTGACATGATGACTCCTTGTTGTCCCCAGTCCACCTGGCCATGCTGCTGCTCCAGTTTCAACTTCCACCTGACTGTGCTGCTGCTCCAGTTTCAACTGTTCTGCCTTATTATTATTCGACCATGCTGGTCATTTATGAACATTTGAACATCTTGGCCATGTTCTGTTATAATCTCCACCCGGCACAGCCAGAAGAGGACTGGCCACCCCACATAGCCTGGTTCCTCTCTAGGTTTCTTCCTAGGTATTGGCCTTTCTAGGGAGTTTTTCCTAGCCACCGTGCTTCTACACCTGCATTGCTTGCTGTTTCTGGTTTTAGGCTGGGTTTCTGTACAGCACTTTGAGATATCAGCTGATGTACGAAGGGCTATATAAATACATTTGATTTGATTTGATTTGATTTGCAGTTGCAGTTGACGTACCAGGCGGTGATACAGCCTGACGGGATGCTCTCAGCGGTGCATCTATAAAGATATTCCTCTTGTCCAAGTGGGATAGGGCAGTGTGCACTGCGATTGCATCGACTGTGGATCTATTGGGGTGGTATGTATTGAAGTGGTTCTAGGGTGTCAGGTAAGTTGGAGGTGATATGATTCTTATCTAGCCTCTCAAAACACTTCATGACGAGAGAAGTGTGCTTCAGGCCGATAGTCATTTAGTTCAGTTACTTTTGCTTTCTTGAGTACAGGAACAATGGTGGACATCTTGAAGCAAGTGGGGACAGCAGACTGGGATAAGGAGAGATTGAATATGTCTGTGAACACTCCAGCCAGGTGGTCTGTGCATGCTCTGAGGACGCGGCTCAGGATGCTGTCTGGGCCGGCAACCTTGCGAGGGTTAAAAATGCTTAAATGTTTTACTCCCGTCAGCCACAGAGAACGAGAGCCCACAGTCCTCGGGAGCGTGCGTCGTTGGTGGCACTGTGTTATCCTCAAAGCGGGCGAAGGTGTTTAGCCTGTCCGGGAGCAAGAAGTCAGTGTCCACGACGTTTCTGGTTTTCCCTTTGCAATCTGTGATAGTCTGAAGTCCACATAAGTCTTGTATGTTGACCCAACTCTGTCGTCATCATCAAGAGATGATTTTGGTACATTGCGTCTTGAGTAAGGCTACGTTGAGTCATTAGCAAGTCAGTTGTTGAACCAAACTCCCACCAGCCACCACAATCACTTAGTCCAGAACACTTAGGTCACGAAGGACTGGACTAAGTCTGGACTAAAACCCATTTTCAATAAAGATGAGCCATTGAGTTTGCTTTGTAGTCCGGGACTAGTATTACTTATAATAATGGCATTTCATATAGCATTTCCACCACTTTTACAGACACTTTCTGTGTCTAGTTTTTTTTGGGGAGAGTTGGTTTCACGAACTCTCAATAACCTTTCATAGAAAATTGCTTTTCAGATGAAAGCATTTGCATAATAATGTTGTTATGTGTTGTACTGTATTATTAGAAAATGCTCTGTAAATGTTGCATGTCATTTTGTCTATCCTTGATTTGAGGAAAAGGAATACAAATGTACATTGTCCTGTAGAGATAAAAAAAAAAATGCCAATGTTGACTCCTTTGAAGTACATTCAGTAAAACATTTAATATAAGAACCTGAACCATCTGGTAAATACACAGCATACTTATTTTACATTAATCTATTTGCTTCGTCAGCTCAAGGATATTTCTTCAGAATAAGCTGCTTTTGAAGCAAACTTTTTTACCCTCCTAAATCCCAATTTGTAGACTCAACATGGATGCAGAGAGTTCTTGTGGCTCTTGGTTTCTTAACCACTTGTTATGTGACCAGGAAAGCATTATCCTCTCTTATCGGAGCTTTCAAAGCACAAGTGTGGTCTTCAGGGGGAAAGACAAGATAAGAAAGAGACTGTGTAAAGCTCACACCAGGCAGGAGGGCCAGAGTGAGATAGACTGTGTAAAGCTCACACCAGGCAGGAGGGCCAGAGTGAGATAGACTGTGTAAAGCTCACACCAGGCAGGAGCGCCAGAGTGAGATAGACTGTGTAAAGCTCACACCAGGCAGGAGGAACACAGTGAGACTGTGTAAAGCTCACACCAGGCAGCAGGGCCAGAGTGAGATAGACAGTGTAAAGCTCACACCAGGCAGGAGGAACACAGTGAGACTGTGTAAAGCTCACACCAGGCAGGAGGGCCAGAGTGAGATAGAGACTTTGTAAAGCTCACACCAGGCAGGAGGAATACAATGAGATAGAGACTGTGTAAAGCTCACAACAGGCAGGAGGAACAGAGGAGACCCTGTCAAAATGAATAATGAGACATTTTGAAATAACACCTTCTCAGGACTATTGCCTTTAATAAATTACTGTATCGTCATTCCGCTTGGCATAAGTATCACCAATTTATGAGACCTTTTTTAGTGTCAATCAAACACTTAAAGGGGAAGTTGAAACAAAACACCTCTGGGCCCTTTATAACACACCTGTGGCTGTTTTTTTACTACCCAAGACAGTTTTTAGGTCGTTTTTTTTAGTATTTAGATTTCTGTATGTTTACATCAAAATGCAGAATTTCCTAAATGACCTAAAATCAATTAGAAACTGTGTATTTATTGTTGAAAAATAACTATTAGTGTCTCGGCATTGAATTGCCAAATACTGTATATGTGTTGTTTAATGTAAAAAATTATTACAAAACAAAGCTTATACTTTGTGCTAGCACAAAGGTCTTCCATACAATCTAACCCTGTAGATACTCTTCTTTGTGATTCTAAGATGGATAATTACATGAGGCGGGATGAAGGAGTGTCTTAGTATTGGCTTTTAAGAAAGGAAGTCAGAAGAAAGGAAATAAATAAAGAGATGGCAGCTAGCTAGGCTAGCGGTTAGTAATCTCTGAAGTAAAGTAAGGCTAGTTAAACTAGCGGTTAGTAATCTCTGAAGTAAAGTAAGGCTAGTTAAACTAGCGGTTAGTAATCTCTGAAGTAAAGTAAGGCTAGTTAAACTAGCGGTTAGTAATCTCTGAAGTAAAGTAAGGCTAGTTAAGATAGCGGTTAGTAATATCTGAAGTAAAGTAAGGCTAGTTAAGCTAGCGGTAAGTAATATATGAAGTAAAGTAAGGCTAGTTAAACTAGCGGTTAGTAATCTCTGAAGTAAAGTAAGGCTAGCCAAAGTCATTTATAAGGTCATTTGTTTACCATTCCTTGAACTAGTTGTTGGTGTTTTTAACTTAGCTACTACTGTAACGGTAACGTTATTCTGACTGTTTTGTTGATTTGACTTTGTGATGCAATTCCTTTTTCATTATGATGTTACTGATATGAAATAGTATATTCTTTACTACTAGGCATCACAGTTTTATGTAGTGCTATTGCTTGCATAGAAATGACTTGGCCCTAGTTAAGATCCATGAGTAGGACACAGCCCTAGCCAGCACAATTTACATAAATATATGTCTCTGGCCCTCACTGTGGCATGAGTTGTAATGACAACTATCCTAACCTTTACATTATTTACATACAGTTAGAATATCAGCTCATGCGCTGAATTGACTGACTCTGTTTTTTACCAGCCAAACATCACCAATCACTCTTTCTGTTTCTACCTGCCTGGGAGGGAATTGAAGAAGGATAGAACAATGAACCATACCGTCTCGGATTTTATCTTTCTTCAATTTCTCACATCTTCTATCTTTGTATCCTTTTGACATATTTTTCAAAGAGGGAACCCAATGTTCCTCCACTCATGCCTCATCCAATCATTTTTTCAGGAGGATGCAAGGAAAGACTAAACAGGACACATTTCTGTGTTTTGTTTTGTTATTCTGTTGCACATCTTTCAGGAGATTCAGAAGCTGTGTGGAGCTTTCCAAGCAGGCCAAGGACTGGGTAGAGAAGAGTATCTGAACAGAAGACATTCCATTTTAGAACCCCATTGGTCCAGCAGGATGTCAATCAATCAACTTTACAACCGATTGGTCCAGCAGGCCTACCCTCGAAAACCAACGGAGATGCATCCCATAACAATGCATCCCATAATATTTTTTACATGGAACTAGCTGTTCTATTATTCAGCCTACAGTAGCATCCAAGATGTGGTGTCCAATGTAGGCCTACATTCCGTGAGACATCTGAAAAAAAACATACAGGGCTTGACATTAACCTGTTTATCCACTTGTCCTTCAAACAAGGAGGTGACTGAACATGTTGTTGTGTTGTTTGATACAAGTAACCACTTAAAAAATAAAATGCATAATCTCCTCGGCATCCACTCCAGACCAGTCTGTTTTGTCCAGTGAGACAGAAAATAAATACATGAAAATGTTTTATACAACAATCAAGACAAAAAATAGTCCTATAAAACAGGCTCAGGCTCAGGGATCATTAAGCATATTCACATATAAGCCATATCGATGATTGCATAATGCATTTATATTTAGGTAAATTAGCAGAGACTTATTCAGAGCGACTAAGAGCAGCAGTTAGGAATAATGCGCCTTGCTCATGGGCACATAGACAGATATTTCACCTTGCCGGCTCGGGGAATTTCGAACCAGCAACCTTTCGCTTACTGGCCCAAAACTATAACCAAAATGCTACCTGCCACAATACTATTGACGGGTCTCTTTTGGTGTTGTACTCTTGTTTTTACCAACTCACTGTTCAAAGACTGTTAGGGGTCAAGAGAGGCTGTTTATCTTCCTCTTGTATGTGGCTTTACAGGCCAATTGGGAGATTTTGGGTAGAAAAGCTAGACCGACACTTAAAAGAAACATGTTCTTCTCTACAACAGTACCACTATTGACTTTGTACTTCTTACAATGTTTTGTAAATGTAAAATCTTGTTTTGGAGACCCAGAAAATGAAGTACTTGTCCCATACATTGTATTTATACGGTGCTCATCCACTCGTTCTAGACACTGTTCACCAAGCCAGAATTTCAGCACTGTCTGACTAGCATGAATGGGACTACAGTAGCCAGTTGCAACATGGGGGTGTAGGCAGGAGACTGGAAAATACAGTTGGAAGGCTGTCATTAGGGAGTCTATACAGTTGGAAGGCTGTCATTAGGTAGTCTATACAGTTGGAAGGCTGTCATTAGGGAGTCTATACAGTTGGAAGGCTGTCATTAGGTAGTCTATAGAGTTGGAAGGCTGTCATTAGGTAGTCTATACAGTCGGAAGGCTGTCATTAGGTAGTCTATACAGTTGGAAGGCTGTCATTAGGTAGTCTATACAGTTGGAAGGCTGTCATTAGGTAGTCTATACAGTTGGAAGGCTGTCATTAGGTAGTCTATACAGTTGGAAGGCTGTCATTAGGTAGTATATACAGTTGGAAGGCTGTCATTAGGTAGTCTATACAGTTGGAAGGCTGTCATTAGGTAGTCTATACAGTTGGAAGGCAGTTGGAAGGCTGTCATTAGGTAGTCTATACAGTTGGAAGGCTGTCATTAGGTAGTCTATACAGTTGGAAGGCAGTTGGAAGGCTGTCATTAGGCAGTCTATACAGTTGGAAGGCTGTCATTAGGTAGTCTATACAGTTGGAAGGCAGTTGGAAGGCTGTCATTAGGTAGTCTATACAGTTGGAAGGCTGTCATTAGGTAGTCTATACAGTTGGAAGGCTGTCATTAGGTAGTCTATACAGTTGGAAGGCTGTCATTAGGTAGTATATACAGTTGGAAGGCTGACATTAGGTAGTCTATACAGTTGGAAGGCTGTCATTAGGTAGTCTATACAGTTGGAAGGCTGTCATTAGGAGACTATCCAGATGGAAGGCAGTCATTAGGTAGTCTATACAGTTGGAAGGCAGTTGGAAGGCTGTCATTAGGTAGTCTATACAGTTGGAAGGCTGTCATTAGGTAGTCTATACAGTTGGAAGGCAGTTGGAAGGCTGTCATTAGGTAGTCTATACAGTTGGAAGGCTGTCATTAGGTAGTCTATACAGTTGGAAGGCAGTTGGAAGGCTGTCATTAGGTAGTCTATACAGCTGGAAGGCTGTCATTAGGTAGTCTATACAGTTGGAAGGCTGTCATTAGGTAGTCTATACAGTTGGAAGGCAGTTGGAAGGCTGTCATTAGGTAGTCTATACAGTTGGAAGGCTGTCATTAGGTAGTCTATACAGTTGGAAGGCTGTCATTAGGTAGTCTATACAGTTGGAAGGCTGTCATTAGGTAGACTATACAGTTGGAAGGCAGTTGGAAGGCTGTCATTAGGTTGTCTACACAGTTGGAAGGCTGTCATTAGGTAGTCTATACAGTTGGAAGGCTGTCATTAGGTAGTCTATACAGTTGGAAGGCTGTCATTAGGTAGTCTATACAGTTGGAAGGCAGTTGGAAGGCTGTCATTAGGTAGTCTATACAGTTGGAAGGCTGTCATTAGGTAGTCTATACAGTTGGAAGGCTGTCATTAGGTAGTCTATACAGTTGGAAGGCTGTCATTAGGTAGACTATACAGTTGGAAGGCAGTTGGAAGGCTGTCATTAGGTTGTCTACACAGTTGGAAGGCTGTCATTAGGTAGTCTATACAGTTGGAAGGCTGTCATTAGGTAGTCTATACAGTTGGAAGGCTGTCATTAGGTAGTCTATACAGTTGGAAGGCTGTCATTAGGTAGTCTATACAGTTGGAAGGCTGTCATTAGGTAGTCTATACAGTTGGAAGCCTGTCATTCTAAATCTGACATTCTTTACTCTCATCAAATGCTGCCAGGGAGAGAGAACAGAAAATGAACGTCTTCATCTTTCAACCACGCCCACCTCGGAAGATCCAGGTCCGACTCGCGGAGATTATTCATCTAGTTTCTGGATTCCAATACAAAAGTAACAAAAAACAGTGATGAGAATATGCCTACTGAAATAAATTAACTTAAAAATGAGCTACCTCAGTTACATATTACCCTGAAAATCAACTCAAAGTACTGGTACTTCCTGTATATAACCATGTTATTACCTGGTACTTCCTGTATATAGCCATGTTATTACCTGGTACTTCCTGTATATAACCATGTTATTACCTGGTACTTCCTGTATATAGCCATGTTATTACCTGGTACTTCCTGTATATAGCCATGTTATTACCTGGTACATCCTGTATATATCCATGTTATTACCTGGTACTTCCTGTATATAACCATGTTATTACCTGGTACTCCCTGTATATAGCCATGTTATTACCTGGTAATCCCTGTATATAGCCATGTTATTACCTGGTACTCCCTGTATATAACCATGTTATTACCTGGTACTCCCTGTATATAGCCATGTTATTACCTGGTACTCCCTGTATATAGCCATGTTATTACCTGGTACTTCCTGTATATAGCCATGTTATTACCTGGTACTCCCTGTATATAACCATGTTATTACCTGGTACTCCCTGTATATAACCATGTTAGTACCTGGTACTCCCTGTATATAACCATGTTATTACCTGGTACTCCCTGTATATAGCCATGTTATTACCTGGTACTCCCTGTATATAGCCATGTTATTACCTGGTACTCCCTGTATATAACCATGTTATTACCTGGTACTCCCTGTATATAGCCATGTTATTACCTGGTACTCCCTGTATATAGCCATGTTATTACCTGGTACTCCCTGTATATAGCCATGTTATTACCTGGTACTCCCTGTATATAGCCATGTTATTACCTGGTACTTCCTGTATATAGCCATGTTATTACCTGGTACTTCCTGTATATAACCATGTTATTACCTGGTACTCCCTGTATATAGCCATGTTATTACCTGGTACTCCCTGTATATAACCATGTTATTACCTGGTACTCCCTGTATATAACCATGTTATTACCTGGTACTCCCTGTATATAGCCATGTTATTACCTGGTACTCCCTGTATATAGCCATGTTATTACCTGGCACTCCCTGTATATAACCATGTTATTACCTGGTACTCCCTGTATATAGCCATGTTATTACCTGGTACTCCCTGTATATAGCCATGTTATTACCTGGTACTCCCTGTATATAGCCATGTTATTACCTGGTACTCCCTGTATATAGCCATGTTATTACCTGGTACTCCCTGTATATAACCATGTTATTACCTTGTACTCCCTGTATATAACCATGTTATTACCTGGTACTCACTGTATATAGCCATGTTATTACCTGGTACTCCCTGTATATAACCATGTTATTACCTGGTACTCCCTGTATATAACCATGTTATTACCTGGTACTCCCTGTATATAGCCATGTTATTACCTGGTACTCCCTGTATATAACCATGTTATTACCTGGTACTCCCTGTATATAACCATGTTATTACCTGGTACTCCCTGTATATAGCCATGTTAGTACCTGGTACTCCCTGTATATAACCATGTTATTACCTGGTACTCCCTGTATATAGCCATGTTATTACCTGGTACTCCCTGTATATAACCATGTTATTACCTGGTACTCCCTGTATATAGCCATGTTATTACCTGGTACTCCCTGTATATAACCATGTTATTACCTGGTACTCCCTGTATATAACCATGTTATTACCTGGTACTCCCTGTATATAACCATGTTATTACCTGGTACTCCCTGTATATAACCATGTTATTACCTGGTACTCCCTGTATATAACCATGTTATTACCTGGTACTCCCTGTATATAGCCATGTTATTACCTAGTACTCCCTGTATATAGCCATGTTATTACCTGATACTCCCTGTATATAGGCATGTTATTACCTGGTACTCCCTGTATATAGCCATGTTATTACCTGGTACTCCCTGTATATAACCATGTTATTACCTGGTACTCCCTGTATATAACCATGTTATTACCTGGTACTCCCTGTATATAACCATGTTATTACCTGGTACTCCCTGTATATAACCATGTTATTACCTGGTACTCCCTGTATATAGCCATGTTATTACCTGGTACTTCCTGTATATAGCCATGTTATTACCTGGTACTCCCTGTATATAGCCATGTTATTACCTGGTACTCCCTGTATATAACCATGTTATTACCTGGTACTCCCTGTATATAACCATGTTATTACCTGGTACTCCCTGTATATAACCATGTTATTACCTGGTACTCCCTGTATATAACCATGTTATTACCTGGTACTCCCTGTATATAACCATGTTATTACCTGGTACTCCCTGTATATAACCATGTTATTACCTGGTACTCCCTGTATATAACCATGTTATTACCTGGTACTCCCTGTATATAACCATGTTATTACCTGGTACTCCCTGTATATAACCATGTTATTACCTGGTACTCCCTGTATATAACCATGTTATTACCTGGTACTCCCTGTATATAACCATGTTATTACCTCCCTGTATATAGCCATGTTATTACCTGGTACTCCCTGTATATAGCCATGTTATTACCTGGTACTCCCTGTATATAACCATGTTATTACCTGGTACTCCCTGTATATAACCATGTTATTACCTGGTACTCCCTGTATATAACCATGTTATTACCTGGTACTCCCTGTATATAACCATGTTATTACCTGGTACTCCCTGTATATAACCATGTTATTACCTGGTACTCCCTGTATATAACCATGTTATTACCTGGTACTCCCTGTATATAACCATGTTATTACCTCCCTGTATATAGCCATGTTATTACCTGGTACTCCCTGTATATAGCCATGTTATTACCTGGTACTCCCTGTATATAACCATGTTATTACCTGGTACTCCCTGTATATAACCATGTTATTACCTGGTACTCCCTGTATATAACCATGTTATTACCTGGTACTCCCTGTATATAACCATGTTATTACCTGGTACTCCCTGTATATAGCCATGTTATTACCTGGTACTCCCTGTATATAGCCATGTTATTACCTGGTACTCCCTGTATATAGCCATGTTATTACCTGGTACTCCCTGTATATAACCATGTTATTACCTGGTACTCCCTGTATATAACCATGTTATTACCTGGTACGCCCTGTATATAACCATGTTATTACCTGGTACTCCCTGTATATAACCATGTTATTACCTGGTACTCCCTGTATATAACCATGTTATTAACTTGTACTCCCTGTATATAGCCATGTTATTACCTGGTACTCCCTGTATATAACCATGTTATTACCTTGTACTTCCTGTATATAACCATGTTATTACCTGGTACTCCCTGTATATAACCATGTTATTACCTGGTACTCCCTGTATATAACCATGTTATTACCTGGTACTTCCTGTATATAGCCATGTTATTACCTGGTACTCCCTGTATATAACCATGTTATTACCTGGTACTCCCTATATATAACCATGTTATTACCTGGTACTCCCTGTATATAACCATGTTATTACCTGGTACTCCCTCTATATAGCCATGTTATTACCTGGTACTCCCTGTATATAACCATGTTATTACCTGGTACTCCCTGTATATAGCCATGTTATTACCTGGTACTCCCTGTATATAACCATGTTATTACCTGGTACTCCCTGTATATAACCATGTTATTACCTGGTACTCCCTGTATATAACCATGTTATTACCTGGTAGTCCCTGTATATAACCATGTTATTACCTGGTACTCCCTGTATATAACCATGTTATTACCTGGTACTCCCTGTATATAACCATGTTATTACCAGGGACTCCCTGTATATAACCATGTTATTACCTGGTACTCCCTGTATATAGCCATGTTATTACCTGGTACTCCCTGTATATAGCCATGTTATTACCTGGTACTCCCTGTATATAGCCATGTTATTACCTGGTACTCCCTGTATATAGCCATGTTATTACCTGGTACTCCCTGTATATAACCATGTTATTACCTGGTACTCCCTGTATATAGCCATGTTATTACCTGGTACTCCCTGTATATAACCATGTTATTACCTGGTACTCCCTGTATATAACCATGTTATTACCTGGTACTCCCTGTATATAACCATGTTATTACCTGGTACTCCCTGTATATAACCATGTTATTACCTTGTACTCCCTGTATATAACCATGTTATTACCTGGTACTCCCTGTATATAACCATGTTATTACCTGGTACTCCCTGTATATAACCATGTTATTACCTGGTACTCCCTGTATATAACCATGTTATTACCTGGTACTCCCTGTATATAACCATGTTATTACCTGGTACTCGCTGTATATAACCATGTTAGTACCTGGTACTCCCTGTATATAATCATGTTATTACCTGGTACTCCCTGTATATAGCCATGTTATTACCTGGTACTCCCTGTATATAGCCATGTTATTACCTGGTACTCCCTGTATATAGCCATGTTATTACCTGGTACTCCCTGTATATAGCCATGTTATTACCTGGTACTCCCTGTATATAGCCATGTTATTACCTGGTACTCCCTGTATATAGCCATGTTAGTACCTGGTACTTCCTGGTTGAAGTAAACGAGTTCTTGAAAATGACCAATGTGTTACTATTCACTCTATTTCCCAGGCCATTGTTTACACACGAACCGTGATGATCGCATAATGTCAGTCATTCTACAAATAACCCAGAGTCAGTATCAGTGATTCACACCGACCGAGATAGAAAAGATTTATAAAAATGAATATGCATGATGCTTTAACAACATATCTTTTGAGCTATTCAACTACGGCATAAGGGATTTGCGATGCTCCACGAGTAAACCATTTCCAATTATCCCTAAGGTGATAACTATGCAGTGGTAGCATGCTAGTAAATTAGGCAAACATCCAAGTCAACTCTCCAAAGGCAATAGCTAATCATTTCTTTATTATTTTCAAAAGTCAATGGAGCAGCATGTGTTCCTATAGGTCATGGTGCGTCGTTGCCTCTTGGAAATAATTTGCTTAATACTGTTGTGAGGTAATAATAGGACTTTATGAACGAACTCCGACTTGTTTTCCCCACCTCAGTGTTTTCCCTTTATACCAGCAACACTCAATGGAGCTACCGTCTCTCCTCAAATGCTAAATGTTGCATTTACATCATGCATACTGTAATAAATTGACATTAAAGGTTGGCCAAGATTTTTTTTTTTTTTATCTTATTCATTCCATGTTCACTAACTTTAGTTATTTCAATTAATGTATTATTCATTAGAGATGAATTTGCACATTGTTGCATCATTAAAATATATGAATAATACAAAAATTAAATTCCTTGAAGAAGAAGTAACGGTCGTGAATGTTTGAAGGCCATTGGTACTACTTGTTGGTGGAGGTGATTGGACTCTGTCTTCTCTCTACCCTGACATAGGGAGTGTCTGTCTTCTCTCTACCCTGACATAGGGAGTGTCTGTCTTCTCTCTACCCTGACATAGGGAGTGGAGTGTCTGTCTTCTCTCTACCCTGACATAGGGAGTGGCTGTCTTCTCTCTACCCTGACATAGGGAGTGTCTGTCTTCTCTCTACCCTGACATAGGGAGTGGAGTGTCTGTCTTCTCTCTACCCTGACATAGGGAGTGGAGTGTCTGTCTTCTCTCTACCCTGACATAGGGATTGTCTGTCTTCTCTCTACCCTGACATAGGGAGTGGAGTGTCTGTCTTCTCTCTACCCTGACATAGGGAGTGTCTGTCTTCTCTCTACCCTGACATAAGGAGTGTCTGTCTTCTCTCTACCCTGACATAGGGAGTGTCTGTCTTCTCTCTACCCTGACATAGGGAGTGTCTGTCTTCTCTCTACCCTGACATAGGGAGTGTCTGTCTTCTCTCTACCCTGACATAGGGAGTGTCTGTCTTCTCTCTACCCTGACATAGGGAGTGTCTGTCTTCTCTCTACCCTGACATAGGGAGTGTCTGTCTTCTCTCTACCCTGACATAGGGAGTGGAGTGTCTGTCTTCTCTCTACCCTGACATAGGGAGTGGAGTGTCTGTCTTCTCTCTACCCTGACATAGGGAGTGTCTGTCTTCTCTCTAC
>NC_034188.2:7352625-7415125 GCF_002021735.2 Oncorhynchus kisutch
GAGGCCTACGAGCCTCCTAGGTTTTGTATTGAAATCAATGTAGCCAGTGGAGGATCGACGCTAGCTGTCCTCCGGCTACACTATGGTGCTACCCTACAGAGTGCTGTTGAAGTTACTGTAGACCTTCATTGCAAAAGTGTATTTTAATAAATGATTTGGTGACATTAATATATTTAGTTTTTATCTAGAAAGGATACATGTTTTAATGTTTCAGTATGTTATTATTATTATTTATTTAATTATTATTATTTATTTATTTAATTATTTATGAAATTTCACTGTGGAGGATGGTCCTCCCCTTCTTCCTCTGAGGAGCCTCCACTGGTGAATACATTTCTTATGTATAGGTGGCCCCGGAAATGGATCCACTATCCTGGTGTTGCAAGAGCCATGCTTTACACACTGACTGAGTTGACTGAGGACCACGCATTAGGCTTACAAATATGGACTTTCTTTATTGGCAATAGTCAGTGTATTACCTAAACCAGTGTAGCTCTGTAGGGGAATTATTAGTATACTGGATAAAGCCTCTGTCCCAAGTGACACCCTATACCCTGTTTAGATCACGGGTCAAAATTGTGCACTAAATAGGGAATAGGGTGCCATTTGGGACGAATCCTGTTAATTGTGATAATGTCAAGGTGTGTTTCTAGAGAAAAGGCCATCACATGTAATGTGAAAGACAGAGTGAATTATAGGAGCTGGTTTGCACACTTTTATCACGATCTGTCAAAGTAGATTATTACAGACATGAGTGATTCCCTGATTTTCATTTAATCTGCCTCCGAGATGCTACTCACCATTTATGATCTCATATTGTTTTATTGAACATGCATTGTGCCTCTCTGGCAATACCAATTTTTACGGCTCCGCAGTAAATTTCTCCAGATTTTAGAAATGAAATCTTGTACGGTATTGCTTAAAATACTTTTTGCATATAATACATATGACGGAAGGGGCTTTATAAGGGCTTTAATATTATGGAAGGGGCTTTAATATGATGGAAGGGGCTTTAATAGGATGGAAGGGGCTTTATAAGGGCTTTAATATTATGGAAGGGGCTTTAATATTATGGAAGAGGCTTTATAAGGGCTTTAATATTATGGAAGGGGCTTTATAAGGGCTTTAATATTATGGAAGGGGCTTTATAAGGGCTTTAATATTATGGAAGGGGCTTTAATATTATGGAAGGGGCTTTAATAGGATGGAAGGGGCTTTAATATGATGGAAGGGGCTTTAATAGGGCGGAAGGGGCTTTAATATTATGGAAGTGGCTTTAATATGATGGAAGGGGCTTTAATAGGGTGGAAGGGGCTTTAATAGGGTGGAAGGGGCTTTAATAGGTCGTAAGGGGCTTTAATAGGGTGGAAGGGGCTTTAATAGGGCGGAAGGGGCTTTAATATGATGGAAGTGGCTTTAATAGGGTGGAAGGGGCTTTAATAGGTCGTAAGGGGCTTTAATATGATGGATGGGGATTTAATAGGGCGGAAGGGGCTTTAATAGGTCGTAAGGGGCTTTAATATGATGGAAGGGGCTTTAATATGGCGGGAAGGGGCTTTAATATGATGGAAGGGGCTTTAATATGGCGGAAGGGGCTTTAATATGATGGAAGGGGCTTTAATATGATGGAAGGGGCTTTAATAGGGTGGAAGGGGCTTTAATATGATGGATGTGGCTTTAATAGGGTGGAAGGGGCTTTAATAGGTCGTAAGGGGCTTTAATATAATGGAAGGGGCTTTAATAGGGCGGAAGGGGCTTTAATAGGGCGGAAGGGGCTTTAATAGGGCGGAAGGGGCTTTAATATGATGGAAGGGGCTTTAATATGATGGAAGGGGCTTTAATATGATGGAAGTGGCTTTAATAGGGTGGAAGGGGCTTTAATAGGGTGGAAGGGGCTTTAATAGGTCGTAAGGGGCTTTAATATGATGGAAGTGGCTTTAATAGGGTGGAAGGGGCTTTAATAGGGTGGAAGGGGCTTTAATAGGTCGTAAGGGGCTTTAATATAATGGAAGGGGCTTTAATAGGGCGGAAGGGGCTTAATAGGGCGGAAGGGGCTTTAATAGGGCGGAAGGGGCTTTTAATATGATGGAAGGGGCTTTAATATGATGGAAGTGGCTTTAATATGATGGAAGTGGCTTTAATAGGGTGGAAGGGGCTTTAATAGGGTGGAAGGGGCTTTAATAGGTCGTAAGGGGCTTTAATATAATGGAAGGGGCTTTAATAGGGCGGAAGGGGCTTTAATAGGGCGGAAGGGGCTTTAATATGATGGAAGGGGCTTTAATATGATGGAAGGGGCTTTAATAGGTCGTAAGGGGCTTTAATATGATGGATGTGGCTTTAATAGGGTGGAAGGGGCTTTAATAGGTCGTAAGGGGCTTTAATATGATGAAGTGGCTTTAATAGGGTGGAAGGGGCTTTAATAGGTCGTAAGGGGCTTTAATATGATGGATGGGGCTTTAATAGGGTGGAAGGGGCTTTAATAGGTCGTAAGGGGCTTTAATATGATGGATGGGGATTTAATAGGGCGGAAGGGGCTTTAATAGGTCGTAAGGGGCTTTAATATGATGGAAGGGGCTTTAATAGGGCGGAAGGGGCTTTAATATGATGGAAGTGGCTTTAATAGGGTGGAAGGGGCTTTAATAGGGTGGATGGGGATTTAATAGGGCGGAAGGGGCTTTAATAGGTCGTAAGGGGCTTTAATATGATGGAAGGGGCTTTAATAGGGCGGAAGGGGCTTTAATATGATGGAAGTGGCTTTAATATGATGGAAGTGGCTTTAATAGGGTGGAAGGGGCTTTAATAGGGTGGAAGGGGCTTTAATAGGTCGTAAGGGGCTTTAATATAATGGAAGGGGCTTTAATAGGGCGGAAGGGGCTTTAATAGGGCGGAAGGGGCTTTAATATGATGGAAGGGGCTTTAATATGATGGAAGGGGCTTTAATATGATGGAAGGGGCTTTAATAGGGCGGAAGGGGATTTAATAGGGCGGAAGGGGCTTTAATAGGGCGGAAGGGGCTTTAATATGATGGAAGGGGCTTTAATATGATGGAAGGGGCTTTAATAGGGCGGAAGGGGCTTTAATATGATGGAAGGGGCTTTAATATGATGGAAGGGGCTTTAATATGATGGAAGGGGCTTTAATATGATGGATATATGATAAATATGATAAATATGATAAAATAACTGGGGAAGCCAAGAAAAGAAAAAGCGTGTTGTGATGATTGTGTTGTTTGTTCTTTAACCTCGTAGTTCATATGCCTTGGCACCTTGATATATAGGCCTAAGGCCAAGACAATAAGAAGACACAGTGGCAGAATAAATTCAACTACATCTTTGTAAGGATCGGCATTCCGTCAACGGGACAGTTGTAAATCATGCAGAGCGTTTTGTCAAGATCGCAGTCGACTGTGCCTTTAAACAGCATGAAAAATTCCAGAACATGATGTCATGGCTTTAGACGCTTCTGATAATTTGAGTCAATTGGAGGTGTACCTGTGGATGTATTTCAAGGCACACATTCAAACTCAGTGCCTCTTTGCTTGACATGATGGGAAAATCAAAAGAATTCAGCCAAGACCTCAGAAAACAAAATGTAGACCTCCACAAGTCTGGTTCATCCTTTGGAGCAATTTCCAAATGCCTGAAGGTACCACGTTCATCTGTACAAACAATAGTACACAAGTATAAACACCATGGGACCATGCAGCCATCATACCGCTCAGGAAGGAGACGCGTTCAGTCTCCTAGAGATGAACGTACTTTGGTGCGAAAAGTGCAAATTATGTGCTTGCAAGCTGAAGAACACCATCCCAACCGTGAAGCATGGGGGTGGCAGCATCATGTTGTGGGGGTGCTTGGCTGCAGGAGGACTGGTGCACTCCACAAAATAGATGGCATCATGAGGATGGAAAATGATGTGGATATATTGAAACATCTCAAGACATCAGTCAGGAAGTTAAAGCTTGGTTGCAAATGGGTCTTTCAAATGGACAATGACCCCAAGTATACTTCCAAAGTTGTGGCACAATGGCTTAAGGACAACAAAGTCAAGGTATTGGAATGGCCATCACGAAGCCCTAACCTCAATCCCATAGAAAATGTGTGGGCAGAACTGAAAAAACGTGTGCGAGCAAGGAGGCCTACAAACCTGACTCAGTTACACCAGCTTTGTCAGGAGGAATGGGCCAAAATTCACCCAACTTATTGTGGAAAGCTTGTGGAAGGCTCCCCGAAACGTTTGACCCAAGTTAATACATTTTTAGCCAATGCTACCAAATAGTAATTTGGCGTATGTAAACTTCTGACCCACTGGGAATGTGATGAAACAAATAGAAACTGAAATAAATAATTCTCTCTACTATTATTCTGACATTTCACATTCTCAAAATAAAAAGGTGATTCTATCTGACCTAAAACAGGAATTTTTACTAGGATTAAATGTCAAGAATTGTGAAGATCTGACTTGAAATGTATTTGGCTAAGGTGTATGTAAACTTCTGACTTCAACTGTATACTGACATCATGTGACAGATCATGTGACACTTCGATTGCACACAGGTGGACATTATTTAACTAATTATGTGACTTCTGGAGGTAATTGGTTTCACCAGATCTTATTTAGGGGCTTCACAGCAAAAGGGTGACGTAGCACTTTTCTGTTTCTAATTCTTCTGAATTACATGAGAAAAGTATTGATTTTTTTCATTTCACTTCATCAATTTGGACTATTTTGTGTATGTCCATCACCTAAAAATACATTTAAATTACAGGTTGTAATGCAACAAAATAGTAAAAATGCCAAGGGGGTGAATACTTTTACAAGACACTGTATTGTATTAAGCATATGTAAGCATCAGAAATATAATCATTAAATCAACTCGACAACCATCCACCACATAACAGGGGAATCTACTCTAAAATATGTGCTTTACTTTCTTCAAATTATATGAGTTCAAACCCCTAGTTGGATCATTTTTGTGGAACCACAAAGGTTGATTTGATTTGATTATACATACACTACTTTCCTATGGAGGTCTGTAACTCTGTACACTACTTTCCTATGGAGGTCTGTAACTCTGTACACTACTTTCCTATGGAGGTCTGTAACTCTGTACACTACTTTCCTATGGAGGTCCGTATGTTAGAGATAGGTAATGGAGAAAAACATTTATTTAACACATTCATCTTTTAAAGAGATAGATTGCAACAGCACCTTTTGCCACCAGGCATCTTGCTTGAAAGCCGTTTACTATAATGCTACATTTTCACAGACGATTTATTCATCTGGTGACGAGGTGCAAGAAGTCAACTTGAAGAGAACATAGTTAGTGTACAGTAGACGTGTATCTACTTCTCCTTGTGCAGGGTTCAAGACAGGTCTAGGTAACAGGCAGTAATGGCTCTTCTCACCTTATATCCACATCCTCCTGGTTTCCATTGTTGAATCTGTCAACGTCTGACAGTCTTTCAGATACTCTGGGAAACAGAATCCTCTAGATATGAGCCCTGTGATCTTCACCGGGAATAAGCTGAAAGCTGTTGCCAATCTGTGAAAAGAAACTTGGTTTCTCCTTGAAAATTAGATTGAGCGCCTTGGTTAAAATACTGTAACTGAACACAATTAACCTATAGAATGTATAGACAAGTAATGTGTTTGAGTGAAGGACAGCTGGCATCTGAATCGAATGGCCTGCGCTTCACATGAAGACGTTGGAAGTACAGTGTGCTTGCTTAATTGCGTTTGTGCGTCAGCATGTTGTGTAATGAGTAATACCGTTCAGGGACTTTCTCTGCTGTTACGGACTTACTGTACATTCTCTGCTGTTAGGGACTTACTGTAATTTCTCTGCTGGTAGGTACTTACTGTAATTGATCTGCTGTTAGGGACTTACTGTACATTCTCTGCTGTTAGGGACTTACTGTAATTTCTCTGCTGTTAGGGACTTACAATAGGATGGTGGGCAGGGTAGTGGTGTGGTAGGATGGTGGG
The DNA here is from genome assembly GCF_002021735.2 of Oncorhynchus kisutch. NCBI lineage: Eukaryota > Metazoa > Chordata > Actinopteri > Salmoniformes > Salmonidae > Oncorhynchus > Oncorhynchus kisutch. The sequence continues at coordinate 7,358,614 of NC_034188.2, forward strand.
CAGGGTAGGGTAGGGTAGGGATAGAGGAGTGGTAGGATGGTGGCAGGGCAGGGTAGAGGAGTGGTAGGATGGTGGGCAGGGTAGAGGAGTGGTAGGATGGTGGGCAGGGTAGGGATAGAGGAGTGGTAGGATGGTGGCAGGGCAGGGTAGAGGAGTGGTAGGATGGTGGGCAGGGTAGAGGAGAGGTAGGATGGTGGGCAGGGTAGAGGAGTGGTAGGATGGTGGGTAGGGTAGGGTAGGGATAGAGGAGTGGTAGGATGGTGACAGGGCAGGGTAGAGGAGTGGTAGGATGGTGGGCAGGGTAGAGGAGTGGTAGGATGGTGGGCAGGATAGGGTAGGGATAGAGGAGTGGTAGGATGGTGGCAGGGCAGGGTAGAGGAGTGGTAGGATGGTGGGCAGGGTAGAGGAGAGGTAGGATGGTGGGCAGGGTAGGGATAGAGGAGAGGTAGGATGGAGGGCAGGGTAGAGGAGAGGTAGGATGGTGGGCAGGGCAGAGGAGAGGTAGGATGGTGGGTGGGTGGGGTAGAGATAGAGGAGAGGTAGGATGGTGGGCAGGGTAGAGGGGAGGTAGGATGGTGGGCAGGGTAGAGGAGAGGTAGAATGGTGGGCAGGGTAGAGGAGAGGTAGGATGGTGGGTGGGGTAGAGGAGAGGTAGGATGGTGGGTGGGGTAGGGATAGAGGAGAGGTAGGATGGTGGGCAGGGTAGGGGTAGAGGAGTGGTAGGATGGATGGAGGGCAGGGTAGAGGTAGAGGAGTGGTAGGATGGAGGGCAGGGTAGGGTAGGGGTAGAGGAGTGGTAGGATGGTGGGCAGGGTAGGGTAGAGGAGAGGTAGGATGGAGGGCAGGGTAGTTGTAGAGGAGTGGTAGGATGGTGGGCAGGGTAGGGATAGAGGATTGGTAGGATGGAGGGCAGGGTAGTGGTAGAGGAGTGGTAAGATGGTGGGCAGGGTAGGGTAGGGGGAGAGGAGTGGTAGGATGGTGGGCAGGGTAGGGGTAGAGTGGGTAAGGGTAGAGAGGGTAAGGGAAGACGGGGTAGGGGGTAGAGAGTGTATGGGGTAGAGAGGGTTAGAGAAGAGGGGTAGGGGTAGAGAGTGTAGGGGTAGAGAGGGTAGGGGTAGAGGGGATAGGGGTAGAGAGGATAAGGGTAGAGGGGGTAAGGGTAGAGGGGGTAGGGGTAGAGAGGGGGTAGGGGTAGGGAGTGTAGGGGTAGAGAGGATAAGGGTAGAGAGGGTAGGGGTAGGGAGGATAAGGGTAGAGAGGAGAAGGGTAGAGAGGGTAAGGGAAGAGGGGGTAGGGGTAGAGAGGGTTAGGGAAGAGGGGGTAGGGTAGAGAGTGTAGGGGTAGAGAGGGTAGGGGTAGAGAGGATAGGGGTAGAGAGGATAAGGGTAGAGGGGGTAAGGGTAGAGGGGGTAGGGGTAGAGAGGGGGTAGGGGTATAGAGGGGGTAGGGGTAGAGAGGGTAGGGGTAGAGAGGATACGGGTAGAGAGGGTAGGGGTAGAGAGGATAAGGGTAGAGAGGAGAAGGGTAGAGAGGTAAGGGAAGAGGGGGTAGGGGTAGAGAGTGTATGGGGTAGAGAGGGTTAGAGAAGAGGGGGTAGGGATAAATGGGGTAGGAGTAGAGAGGGTTAGGAAGGAGAGGGTTAGGGGAGAGAGGGTAGGGGTAGAGAGGGTAGGGGTAGAGGGGATAAGGGTAGAGGGGTTAGGGAAGAGAGTGTTAGGGGAGAGAGGGTAGGGTAGAGAGGATAAGGGTAGAGGGGTTAGGGAAGAGAGTGTTAGGGGAGAGAGGGTAGGGTAGAGAGGATAAGGGTAGAGAGGGCTAGGGAAGAGAGTGTTAGGGGAGAGAGGGTAGGGTAGAGAGGATAAGGGTAGAGAGGGCTAGGGAAGAGAGTGTTAGGGAAGAGAGGGTAGGGTAGAGAGGGTTAGTGAGGAGAGGGTAGGGGTGAACGAATGAGTGGTTTTACTGCAGATCTAAGAAGATTAGGTCACAAAAAAGACTATCTGGGAATTTGATTACCCTCCATGTTCTGAGGTATCATTTCCATGCTTTTATAGAGACAGATGTGCATCCCAAATTACACTCTATTCCCTATATGGTGCACTATTTTTGATGAGAACCCTGTACTTGGGCTTGGTGTAAGTTAGTGCATTGGAAAAAAAATCTATGGAGGATTTAGACGAGACTGAATTAAGCAAATCTAACTCAAATCAGAACGGTATATGCTCTGAAGTTGAGCCATTCGGGACTGCTGGACTGCACCCCTTATGTGAATTGCCAATTATGCCTTCACTATAGTCAACTTGGGACATTTATAACCAATTTATATTCTATATACATTTTGCTTATGAATTATTGTTTAATTATTCATGAAGACATTCATGTGACCAGTACCCCATCAGTTTGTGGTCGGCTTGCTGGGATTGTACCTAATGTACTGTTTTGGAGCAAAACGTTTTGTTGGTTAGGCCTAAATGATGAATATTCAGAGTTCGCAATATCGAAGAGAAGCCATGCTGCTTCTTATCTGAATGTGTCTATCATTGGCAGAGAAAGGGGACATCAAAAATAAAGAGGGATTTTCATTGAGAAAATCACAATCGTTTATATTCTGGAAAATATTCCATGCAATTTACATGCAGGATTTCCTCTCTTCCCCCCCCCCCCCCCCCCGAGCTAAGTCAAATAATGCACTGGGCTGCCAGCGAAAAGTGCTGGTTGGGAGAATTAATAGAGTCGCACTGTTGTCAGTCGTGTTGCATTTCCAATGACCGTTCTGCCTGTGAGGAAAGCAGAGGCCAATTCAATGTGATCGAAGGTGAAGAAAGTGAATATGTTCACAGAGACAAAAGGAGATCAAATTATATACAAGCCAAAGTGGCCAGAGCGATTTTATTTAGATTCATCTGGAAAATACAGGAGTGTCCTAGGTCCAGCTGGGGATTTACACAGATAGACAGGGGGAAGGTTAGATTCATCTGGAAAATACAGGAGTGTCCTAGGTCCAGCTGGGGATTTACACAGATAGACAGGGGGAAGGTTAGATTCATCTGGAAAATACAGGAGTGTCCTAGGTCCAGCTGGGGATTTACACAGATAGACAGGGGGAAGGTTAGATTAATCTGGAAAATACAGGAGTGTCCTAGGTCCAGCTGGGGATTTACACAGATAGACAGGGGGAAGGTTAGATTAATCTGGAAAATACAGGAGTGTCCTAGGTCCAGCTGGGGATTTACACAGATAGACAGGGGGAAGGTTAGATCAATCTGGAAAATACAGGAGTGTCCTAGGTCCAGCTGGGGATTTACACAGATAGACAGGGGGAAGGTTAGATTAATCTGGAAAATACAGGAGTGTCCTAGGTCCAGCTGGGGATTTACACAGATAGACAGGGGGAAGGTTAGATTAATCTGGAAAATACAGGAGTGTCCTAGGTCCAGCTGGGGATTTACACAGATAGACAGGGGGAAGGTTAGATTAATCTGGAAAATACAGGAGTGTCCTAGGTCCAGCTGGGGATTTACACAGATAGACAGGGGGAAGGTTAGATTAATCTGGAAAATACAGGAGTGTCCTAGGTCCAGCTGGGGATTTACACAGATAGACAGGGGGAAGGTTAGATTAATCTGGAAAATACAGGAGTGTCCTAGGTCCAGCTGGGGATTTACACAGATAGACAGGGGGAAGGTTAGATTAATCTGGAAAATACAGGAGTGTCCTAGGTCCAGCTGGGGATTTACACAGATAGACAGGGGGAAGGTTAGATTAATCTGGAAAATACAGGAGTGTCCTAGGTCCAGCTGGGGATTTACACAGATAGACAGGGGGAAGGTTAGATTAATCTGGAAAATACAGGAGTGTCCTAGGTCCAGCTGGGGATTTACACAGATAGACAGGGGGAAGGTTAGATTCATCTGGAAAATACAGGAGTGTCCTAGGTCCAGCTGGGGATTTACACAGATAGACAGGGGGAAGGTTAGATTAATCTGGAAAATACAGGAGTGTCCTAGGTCCAGCTGGGGATTTACACAGATAGACAAAGGGGAAGGTTAGATTAATCTGGAAAATACAGGAGTGTCCTAGGTCCAGCTGGGGATTTACACAGATAGACAGGTGGAAGGTTAGATTGATCTGGAAAATACAGGAGTGTCCTAGGTCCAGCTGGGGATTTACACAGATAGACAGGTGGAAGGTTAGATTAATCTGGAAAATACAGGAGTGTCCTAGGTCCAGCTGGGGATTTACACAGATAGACAGGTGGAAGGTTAGATTAATCTGGAAAATACAGGAGTGTCCTAGGTCCAGCTGGGGATTTACACAGATAGACAGGGGGAAGGTTAGATTAATCTGGAAAATACAGGAGTGTCCTAGGTCCAGCTGGGGATTTACACAGATAGACAGGGGGAAGGTTAGATTAATCTGGAAAATACAGGAGTGTCCTAGGTCCAGCTGGGGATTTACACAGATAGACAAAGGGGAAGGTTAGATTAATCTGGAAAATACAGGAGTGTCCTAGGTCCAGCTGGGGATTTGCCTTACACAGATAGACAAAGGGGAAGGTTAGATTAATCTGGAAAATACAGGAGTGTCCTAGGTCCAGCTGGGGATTTGCACAGATAGACAAAGGGGAAGGTTAGATTAATCTGGAAAATACAGGAGTGTCCTAGGTCCAGCTGGGGATTTACACAGATAGACAAGGGGGAAGGTTAGATTAATCTGGAAAATACAGGAGTGTCCTAGGTCCAGCTGGGGATTTGCCTTACACAGATAGACAAGGGGGAAGGTTAGATTCATCTGGAAAATACAGGAGTGTCCTAGGTCCAGCTGGGGATTTACACAGATAGACAGGGGGAAGGTTAGATTAATCTGGAAAATACAGGAGTGTCCTAGGTCCAGCTGGGGATTTGCCTTACACAGATAGACAAGGGGGAAGGTTAGATTAATCTGGAAAATACAGGAGTGTCCTAGGTCCAGCTGGGGATTTACACAGATAGACAGGGGGAAGGTTAGATTAATCTGGAAAATACAGGAGTGTCCTAGGTCCAGCTGGGGATTTACACAGATAGACAGGGGGAAGGTTAGATTAATCTGGAAAATACAGGAGTGTCCTAGGTCCAGCTGGGGATTTGCCTTACACAGATAGACAAAGGGGAAGGTTAGATTAATCTGGAAAATACAGGAGTGTCCTAGGTCCAGCTGGGGATTTGCCTTACACAGATAGACAAAGGGGAAGGTTAGATTAATCTGGAAAATACAGGAGTGTCCTAGGTCCAGCTGGGGATTTGCCTTACACAGATAGACAAAGGGGAAGGTTAGATTAATCTGGAAAATACAGGAGTGTCCTAGGTCCAGCTGGGGATTTGCCTTACACAGATAGACAAAGGGGAAGGTTAGATTAATCTGGAAAATACAGGAGTGTCCTAGGTCCAGCTGGGGATTTGCCTTACACAGATAGACAAAGGGGAAGGTTAGATTAATCTGGAAAATACAGGAGTGTCCTAGGTCCAGCTGGGGATTTGCCTTACACAGATAGACAAAGGGGAAGGTTAGATTAATCTGGAAAATACAGGAGTGTCCTAGGTCCAGCTGGGGATTTGCCTTACACAGATAGACAAAGGGGAAGGTTAGATTAATCTGGAAAATACAGGAGTGTCCTAGGTCCAGCTGGGGATTTGCCTTACACAGATAGACAAAGGGGAAGGTTAGATTAATCTGGAAATACAGGAGTGTCCTAGGTCCAGCTGGGGATTTGCCTTACACAGATAGACAAAGGGGAAGGTTAGATTAATCTGGAAAATACAGGAGTGTCCTAGGTCCAGCTGGGGATTTGCCTTACACAGATAGACAAAGGGGAAGGTTAGATTAATCTGGAAAATACAGGAGTGTCCTAGGTCCAGCTGGGGATTTGCCTTACACAGATAGACAAAGGGGAAGGTTAGATTAATCTGGAAAATATAGGAGTGTCCTAGGTCCAGCTGGGGATTTGCCTTACACAGATAGACAAAGGGGATGGTTAGATTAATCTGGAAAATACAGGAGTGTCCTAGGTCCGCATGGGGATTTACACAGATAGACAAAGGGGAAGGTTAGATTAATCTGGAAAATACAGGAGTGTCCTAGGTCCGCATGGGGATTTACACAGATAGACAGGGGGAAGGTTAGATTAATCTGGAAAATACAGGAGTGTCCTAGGTCCGCATGGGGATTTACACAGATAGACAGGGGGAAGGTTAGATTAATCTGGAAAATACAGGAGTGTCCTAGGTCCAGCTGGGGATTTGCCTTACACAGATAGACAAAGGGGAAGGTTAGATTAATCTGGAAAATACAGGAGTGTCCTAGGTCCAGCTGGGGATTTGCCTTACACAGATAGACAAAGGGGAAGGTTAGATTAATCTGGAAAATACAGGAGTGTCCTAGGTCCAGCTGGGGATTTGCCTTACACAGATAGACAAAGGGGAAGGTTAGATTAATCTGGAAAATACAGGAGTGTCCTAGGTCCAGCTGGGGATTTGCCTTACACAGATAGACAAAGGGGAAGGTTAGATTAATCTGGAAAATACAGGAGTGTCCTAGGTCCAGCTGGGGATTTGCCTTACACAGATAGACAAAGGGGATGGTTAGATTAATCTGGAAAATACAGGAGTGTCCTAGGTCCGCATGGGGATTTACACAGATAGACAAAGGGGAAGGTTAGATTAATCTGGAAAATACAGGAGTGTCCTAGGTCCGCATGGGGATTTACACAGATAGACAGGGGGAAGGTTAGATTAATCTGGAAAATACAGGAGTGTCCTAGGTCCGCATGGGGATTTACACAGATAGACAGGGGGAAGGTTAGATTAATCTGGAAAATACAGGAGTGTCCTAGGTCCAGCTGGGGATTTGCCTTACACAGATAGACAAAGGGGAAGGTTAGATTAATCTGGAAAATACAGGAGTGTCCTAGGTCCAGCTGGGGATTTGCCTTACACAGATAGACAAAGGGGAAGGTTAGATTAATCTGGAAAATACAGGAGTGTCCTAGGTCCAGCTGGGGATTTACACAGATAGACAAAGGGGAAGGTTAGATTAATCTGGAAAATACAGGAGTGTCCTAGGTCCGCATGGGGATTTACACAGATAGACAAAGGGGAAGGTTAGATTAATCTGGAAAATACAGGAGTGTCCTAGGTCCGCATGGGGATTTACACAGATAGACAGGGGGAAGGTTAGATTAATCTGGAAAATACAGGAGTGTCCTAGGTCCAGCTGGGGATTTGCCTTACACAGATAGACAAAGGGGAAGGTTAGATTAATCTGGAAAATACAGGAGTGTCCTAGGTCCAGCTGGGGATTTGCCTTACACAGATAGACAAAGGGGAAGGTTAGATTAATCTGGAAAATACAGGAGTGTCCTAGGTCCAGCTGGGGATTTGCCTTACACAGATAGACAAAGGGGAAGGTTAGATTGATCTGGAAAATACAGGAGTGTCCTAGGTCCAGCTGGGGATTTGCACAGATAGACAAAGGGGAAGGTTAGATTAATCTGGAAAATACAGGAGTGTCCTAGCTCCAGCTGGGGATTTACACAGATAGACAAAGGGGAAGGTTAGATTATACGTTGTGTTTTAATTCATTTTTATTTTCCTATTGTAAGAGGCAGACCTTGACCTTGTGTTTGACTGATCCCGCTGTGGCCGTCACCTAATCTGTGATCAGACGCAGACAGGATGCATCCCAAATGGATCCCTATATTATAGTGCACTACTTTTGACCAAAACCCTATGGGAGCCCCATGGGCCCTGGTCAAACGAAGGGCACTATGTAGGGAACAGGGTGGTATTTTGGGAAACAATCCCAGTAAAAAAAAACAGCCATACATCTCAACTGCCAAATTAGATGTCAGCCAACTTCCTGAACCCGCCCCTTGTCTCCGTGTAAACGCTACAGGGGGGACCACTGTCTCAGGAATCATGGGTAATAAAAAAATGAATCATAGATGAGATGTTAGAGAGGATACTAGCAGGCAGAGAGACCTGGTGCATTAAACAGGAACAGAAATAGTATGTGTCCTCCTGTGATGATACTAGATATTAGTCTCCTATCCAATACAGCAGCATACAGTCAGGAAACAGGGGTGAAGATAATTAACGCTAGTCTATTTAACCATTAGGTACGACAGAAGGTGACTCTCACTCTACCTGTGAATGGCAAAGAGCTAGGCAAGATGAGAGAAGCTTTCTGAATTGTGGGCAGACGGATAAATGTTTTTTATTTTTTTTGCCCCTTATTTATGGCACCAAGCAGCCTAAATCATCTTAGCAGACATTCATGCCTGTGGGCATCCTAGAGCAAAACGTGTTCGTGGGTAACGACATTCATCTTCCTCTGACGAGGAGTATGACAGATCGGACCAATGTGCAGCGTGGTAACTGTTCGTCATTTTGTTCTGATGAAGTATGTTGTTGGAGTGGGTATTTACAGTGTTCTAATGAAGTATGTTGTTGGAGTGGGTATTTACAGTGTTCTAATGAAGTATGTTGTTGGAGTGGGTATTTACAGTGTTCTGATGAAGTATGTTGTTGGAGTGGGTATTTACAGTGTTCTGATAGTGTTCTAATGAAGTATGCTGTTGGAGTGGGTATTTACAGTGTTCTAATGAAGTATGTTGTTGGAGTGGGTATTTACAGTGTTCTGATAGTGTTCTAATGAAGTATGTTGTTGGAGTGGGTATTTACAGTGTTCTGATGAAGTATGCTGTTGGAGTGGGTATTTACAGTGTTCTGATGAAGTATGTTGTTGGAGTGGGTATTTACAGTGTTCTGATAGTGTTCTAATGAAGTATGTTGTTGGAGTGGGTATTTAGAGTGTTCTGATGAAGTATGTTGTTGGAGTGGGTATTTACAGTGTTCTGATGAAGTATGTTGTTGGAGTGGGTATTTACAGTGTTCTGATGAAGTATGTTGTTGGAGTGGGTATTTACAGTGTTCTGATGAAGTATGTTGTTGGAGTGGGTATTTACAGTGTTCTGATAGTGTTCTAATGAAGTATGTTGTTGAAGTGGGTATTTACAGTGTTCTAATGAAGTATGCTGTTGGAGTGGGTATTTACAGTGTTCTAATGAAGTATGCTGTTGGAGTGGGTATTTACAGTGTTCTAATGAAGTATGTTGTTGAAGTGGGTATTTACAGTGTTCTGATGAAGTATGTTGTTGGAGTGGGTATTTACAGTGTTCTAATGAAGTATGTTGTTGGAGTGGGTATTTACAGTGTTCTGATAGTGATCTAATGAAGTATGTTGTTGGAGTGGGTATTTACAGTGAACTAACAGTGTTCTAATGAAGTATGCTGAGGTAGCTATTTGTGCAAAAGGCTATGAGAGATACCTTCTCCTACCACTTGGCTGTACACACTGTTGGCTATTTCTTGTTACACGGTGACCTTCGATGTAAGTGGTAAGCTTGGCTTCATTATAATGTTACTAAGCTACAGCTCTGCGATAATGGCACTAAAGTCAGTCCATTTTGTTTGTGAGAAATACATTACGGGAACTCTCTCAGATTAGAATAAGGAGAAAGAATAAACAAATTGTTAAACTATATATACAGTATAAAATATATATTCAGAGCATTATTCAGTCTTTGGCAGGCGGTGTAGATTAAAGTCTGTGTTTTTGCAAAAGGCATCTGTTAGAGCCACGGGAAACGAATAAACAGATTCATGAAAACAATGCATACCGTAACAAATAGCACCATCTTCTGAATACTCAAAACAGCTGCATGCCCCAGTCTTGGTTTAGTGACACTTGATTTATTTTTGTACACTTAAATCCTCACATCACTACTGAGACTTTTTGCTGTGCTCTCCTGGAAAGTGATATCAAAACATGAACATAATAATAATAATAATAATAATAATAATAATAATAATAATAATAAAATAATAATCACATCCTCATAGCCAGAGCTTTTTCTGATTAAATACATTATTTTCAGCACACTTCATTTTTAAATCACACATTCAGACCAACATTCAAGTGTTGACAGTTTACAGAAGGGACAGATACAAATACAATGTGTGTAATTGAGCTGTGTGTAATTGAGTTGAGTGTAATTGAGTTGAGTGTAATTGAGTTGAGTGTAATTGAGTTATGTGTAATTGAGTTGAGTGTAATTGAGTTGAGTGTATTTGAGTTGCGTGTATTTGAGTTGAGTGTAATTGAGTTGTGTGTAATTGAGTTGAGTGTATTTGAGTTGTGTGTAATTGAGTTGTGTGTAATTGAGTTGAGTGTACTTGAGCTGAGTGTAATTGAGTTGAGTGTAATTGAGTTGAGTGTAATTGAGTTGTGCGTAATTGAGTTGAGTGTAATTGAGTTGAGTGTAATTGCGTGTAATTGAGTTGAGTGTAATTGAGTTGAGTGTAATTGAGTTGAGTGTAATTGAGTTGAGTGTAATTGAGCTGAGTGTAATTGAGTTGTGTGTAATTGAGTTGAGTGTAATTGAGTTGAGTGTAATTGAGCTGAGTGTAATTGAGTTGTGTGTAATTGAGTTGAGTGTAATTGAGTTGAGTGTATTTGAGCTGAGTGTAATTGAGTTGTGTGTAATTGAGTTGAGTGTAATTGAGTTGAGTGTATTTGAGTTGTGTGTAATTGAGTTGTGTGTAATTGAGTTGAGTGTACTTGAGCTGAGTGTAATTGAGTTGAGTGTAATTGAGTTGAGTGTAACTGAGTTGAGTGTAATTGAGTTGAGTGTAACTGAGTTGAGTGTAATTGAGTTGTGTGTAATTGAGTTGTGGGTAATTGAGCTGAGTGTAATTGAGTTGATCCTTCTGTTGTACAACAGTTGACAGTATTTGTGTGTCTACCTTTAATCACAATGGCCACTCCTGACGTTGGCTGTATTCAAATCAAATGTAATTTGTCACAAGTGTAGACTTTACCGTGAAATTAAAAGCCCTTAACCAACAGTACAGTTCAAGAAGACGAAAAATAAAATACGTACGAAGTAGGATCTAATAAAACGTAATAATAAAAGTAACACAATAAGAATAACAATAATGAGGTTATATACAGGGTGTTACGGTACAGAGTCAATGTGGAGGCTATATACAGGGTGTTACGGTACAGAGTCAATGTGGATACTATATACAGGGTGTTACGGTACAGAGTCAGTGTGGAGGCTATATACAGGGGGTACCGGTACAGAGTCAATGTGGAGGCTATATACAGGGGGTACCGGTACAGAGTCAGTGTGGAGGCTATATACAGGGGGTACCCGTAATGAGTCAATGTGGAGGCTATATACAGGGGGTACCGGTACAGAGTCAGTGTGGAGGCTATATACAGGGGGTACCGGTACTGAGTCAGTGTGGAGGCTATATACAGGGGGTACCGGTACAGAGTCAATGTGGAGACTATATACAGGGGGTACCGGTACCGAGTCAGTGTGGAGGCTATATACAGGGTGTTACGGTACAGAGTCAATGTGGAGACTATATACAGGGGGTACCGGTACCGAGTCAGTGTGGAGGCTATATACAGGGGGTACCGGTTCCGAGTCAAAGTGGAGGCTATATACAGGGTGTTACGGTACAGAGTCAACGTGGAGGCTATATACAGGGGGTACCGGTACCGAGTCAGTGTGGAGGCTATATACAGGGTGTTACGGTACAGAGTCAATGTGGAGGCTATATACAGGGGGTATACAGGGTGTTACGGTACAGAGTCAATGTGGAGGCTATATACAGGGTGCACCGGTACTGAGTCAATGTGGAGGCTATATACAGGGAATACCGGTACAGAGTCAATGTGGAGGCTATATACAGGGTGTTACGGTACAGAGTCAATGTGGAGGCTATATACAGGGTGTTACGGTACCGAGTCAATGTGGAGGCTATATACAGGGAATACCGGTACTGAGTCAGTGGGGAGGCTATATACAGGGTGTTACGGTACAGAGTCAGTGTGGAGGCTATATACAGGGTGTTACGGTACCGAGTCAGCATGCAGGGGTACAGGCTAGTTGAGGTAATCTGCACCTGTAGATAGGGGCGAAGTGACTATGCATATGTAATAAAACAAACAGTGTGTGTATTGCCACCATAATCTCCCTCCCTCCCTCCACCACCAACCCTGTCATGTCGTGTGTATTGTCACATAATCTCCCTCCCTCCCTCCACCACCAACCCTGCCATGTCGTGTGTATTGTCACCATAATCTCCCTCCCTCCACCACCAACCCTGTCATGTCGTGTGTATTGTCACCATAATCTCCCTCCCTCCCTCCACCACCAACCCTGCCATGTCGTGTGTATTGTCACCATAATCTCCCTCCCTCCACCACCAACCCTGTCATGTCGTGTGTCTTGCCACCATAATCTCCCTCCCTCCCTCTCTCCACCACCAACCCTGCCATGTTGTGTGTCTTGCCACCATAATCTCCCTCCCTCCCTCCACCACCAACCCTGCCATGTCGTGTGTCTTGCCACCATAATCTCCCCTCCCTCCCTCCACCACCAACCCTGCCATGTCGTGTGTATTGCCACCATAATCTCCCTCCCTCCACCACCAACCCTGCCATGTCGTGTGTATTGCCACCATAATCTCCCTCCCTCCCTCCACCACCAACCCTGCCATGTTGTGTGTATTGCCACCATAATCTCCCTCCCTCCCTCCACCACCAACCCTGCCATGTCGTGTGTATTGCCACAGTAATCTCCCTCCCTCCCTCCACCACCAACCCTGTCATGTCGTGTGTCTTGCCACCATAATCTCCCTCCCTCCACCACCAACCCTGCCATGTCGTGTGTATTGCCACCATAATCTCCCTCCCTCCACCACCAACCCTGCCATGTCGTGTGTATTGCCACCATAATCTCCCTCCCTCCCTCCACCACCAACCCTGCCATGTCGTGTGTATTGCCACCATAATCTCCCTCCCTCCCTCCACCACCAACCCTGCCATGTCGTGTGTATTGCCACCATAATCTCCCTCCCTCCCTCCACCACCAACCCTGCCATGTCGTGTGTCTTGCCACCATAATCTCCCTCCCTCCACCACCAACCCTGCCATGTCGTGTGTCTTGCCACCATAATCTCCCTCCCTCCCTCCACCACCATCCTGCCATGTGGTGTGTCTTGCCACCATAATCTCCCTCCCTCCCTCCACCACCAACCCTGCCATGTCGTGTGTCTTGCAACCATAATCTCCCTCCCTCCACCACCAACCCTGCCATTTCGTGTGTCTTGCAACCATAATCTCCCTCCCTCCACCACCACCAACCCTGCCATGTGGTATGTATTGCCAGGCTGGTGCAAGGAAACAACACAAGCCCTTTGGGTTCGGGACACCTCCCAGATCTGAAGGGATGGGAGCGAGCGGCTTGTTCCTTCAGATATTTTTTTTTTTAAAACTCTGAGATCAGTCTCATGGATGCACAGCCAATCAGCAGAGCGAAAGCCTTTGAAAACCAAGCCAATGTCCGTGATGTGCCCAGCCAACGAATATGTGGTCGGTCAGTCAGTGATACCAAAAGGCAAACCTGAAACATCAAGGAACTCGGAGTCTTGCAAACCCATCAGTTCTACAACTCTAATTAAACTTATACAAGTAGCCCACTGAAGCCTTGCCAATGGGGGCGAAGAGTGCCCTCTCTTTGGTGATTAACGAGGTGAAACACTCAACACATTCCGTTAGGAAATACAATATATCAAGAATTGCTCTCTACATACCACTCAACACGTTCCTATGGGGAATGCATCTATCAAGATTGGATCCATAGATACCAATCTTCAAGAGTACTTTGCCTTCAAGAGACTATGCCAATTGATTAGTGTTTTGTTTGATAGTTGATTAGATGACCAGGCTCGTTGCTGCACACATCCGTGTACGTCCCCTTGATATAATGCGCGGTGCATCAACAGATCAAGCTCAGCGAGTTGCACCACATCGTAAATCACTTTATTAGCCAGATATTTCCTACTATCACAATATAACACACTATGACATTTATATAAAGCAGCCATTTAACTCCGCTGGTGGCTCTGCCTGTGGAGCTGAACTGTTTCCTTTGAACCTTCTACTCATACTGCAGGGGGAGGGGGGGGGGGGGGGGGTTGTTATGCAAAGCAGAATCAGCTAGTTTGTCAGCTAAGTGTGTAAAATTACTAGAAATAACTGTATCTTTTTCTTCTTTTTTTAAATGGAGACTTAAATTGACAAGGTGTATTTTGACTTCACAACGACAACCAAATATACAAATGTAGCTTTCTGGAATCAACCAGAAGAAGAAGGAGGGAAAAAAAGCATGAGTTGTTACAGTATGTGTCTGTTTATCAAAGTCAGCTGGCTAACTTAATAATCCTGTTCTCTGGAACACCACACTGCTGTTGGCTGCATCGACTCTAATGTGTAGGGTCTGTTTCCAGCTGACCACTAACCTGCCTGCAAGACATCCCACTGAAACAGCTGCTCATACCTGATTACAATTTGTCATCTCTTTTGTACCATCAATATGACATCTCAAAAATAGTATTTATTGAATTGAATAAATACATGGGCAAGTTCATGTTTACATATATTACCATCTGTGTCAATCGGTTATATTATCATTGTTTTATTCAGTTTCGATATGTTACTGAAATCCATATACTTGGAACCTAACAGCAGTCAGTGAGAACAAGGTGTTCAGTGTGCATCAAGGCAAACCCCCTCTCTCCACCTCTGACAGACCTACTGACAGGCCCTCTCTAAAGACCTACTGACAGGTCCTCTCTAAAGACCTACTGACAGGCCCTCTCTAAAGACCTACTGACAGGTCCTCTCTAAAGACCTACTGACAGGTCCTCTCTAAAGACCTACTGACAGGCCCTCTCTAAATACCTACTGACAGGCCCTCTCTAAAGACCTACTGACAGGTCCTCTCTAAAGACCTACTGACAGGTCCTCTCTAAAGACCTACTGACAGGCCCTCTCTAAATACCTACTGACAGGTCCTCTCTAAAGAACTACTGACCAGGTCCTCTCTAAAGACCTACTGACAGGTCCTCTCTAAAGACCTACTGACAGGCCCTCTCTAAAGACCTACTGACAGGTCCTCTCTAAAGACCTACTGACAGGCCCTCTCTAAAGACCTACTGACAGGCCCTCTCTAAAGACCTACTGACAGGTCCTCTCTAAAGACCTACTGACAGGTCCTCTCTAAAGACCTACTGACAGGTCCTCTCTAAATACCTACTGACAGGTCCTCTCTAAATACCTACTGACAGGTAGACCTACTGTCAGGTCCTCTCTAAAGACCTACTGACAGGTCCTCTCTAAATACCTACTGACAGGTCCTCTCTAAAGACCTACTGACAGGAACTCTCTAAAGACCTACTGACCAGGTCCTCTCTAAATACCTACTGACAGGTCCTCTCTAAAGACCTACTGACAGGCCCTCTCTAAAGACCTACTGACAGGCCCTCTCTAAAGACCTACTGACAGGCCCTCTCTAAATACCTACTGACAGGTAGACCTACTGACATGTAGACCTACTGACAGGTCCTCTCTAAAGACCTACTGACAGGTAGACCTACTGCAGGTCCTCTCTAAATACCTACTGACAGGCCCTCTCTAAAGACCTACTGACAGGTCCTCTCTAAATACCTACTGACCAGGTCCTCTCTAAAGACCTACTGACAGGTAGACCTACTGACAGCTTCCCTCTAAAGACCCACTGACAGGGCCTCTCTCCACCTATCCAAAGACCTACTGACAGGGCCTCTCTCCACATATCCAAAGACCTACTGACAGGGCCTCTCTCCACCTATCCAAAGACCTATTGACAGGGCCTCTCTCCACCTATCCAAAGGCCTAATGACAGGGCCTCTTTCCACATGACAATGACAGGGCCTCTGTATAAAGAAAGTCTGTTCTCAAAACACCTCAGACCACAGATATATCATATACAATCAATTGGTGCTATTTTACCTGTCTAAATACCTGCTGACAGGGCCTCTCTCCACATATCCAAAGACCTACTGACAGGGCCTCTCTCGACCTATCCAAAGACCTAATGACAGGGTCTTGGCAGGGTTCATGGTTTCTCCTCATTCACGCTGTGCAATGAAATATCAATCAAATACTTCTCCGCTCCGTTGGGCTAATTTCAGGTCCTTGAATTACTTTTTGTTCAGCTCCATTATTATTAGTTATTTATTTACCTGGGACAACTTCAAGGAGTGTAGTCCATTCATCCACACTGTTTGAGTTATTCATGAAAATGAGAAAAAGCTCAAAGAGTAGGTTGATTGTGTTGTATAAAGAAAGGCTGTTCTCAAAACACCTCAGACCACAGATATATCATATACAATCCATTGGTGCTATTTTACCTGTTTTACCCCTCTCATGATAATAATATGGGACCGTTGTGATTTTTAAAACTGGGACCACTGGAAAAAATGGGGTAGGGTCATGCTTTTTCAATTTCAGACAGGGGGAGAGTTGAGTTTTTTTTTTATCGACCCTACTCTCACCTCTAGCTCTAGTCATTTCTCTAGCTCTAGTCATTTAATTTAATTCATTAACTCTAGCTCTAGTCTCCCCTCTAGCTCTAGTCTCACCTCTAGCTCTAGTCTCACCTCTAGCTCTAGTCTCACCTCTAGCTCTCGTCTCACCTCTAGCTCTAGTCTCCCCTCTAGCTCTAGTCTCACCTCTAGCTCTAGTCTCACCTCTAGCTCTCGTCTCACCTCTAGCTCTAGTCTCACCTCTAGCTCTGGTCTCACCTCTAGCTCTAGTCTCACCTCTAGCTCTAGTCTCCCCTCTAGCTCTAGTCTCACCTCTAGCTCTAGTCTCACCTCTAGCTCTAGTCTCACCTCTAGCTCTCGTCTCACCTCTAGCTCTAGTCTCCCCTCTAGCTCTAGTCTCACCTCTAGCTCTAGTCTCACCTCTAGCTCTAGTCTCACCTCTAGCTCTAGTCTCACCTCTAGCTCTGGTCTCACCTCTAGCTCTAGTCTCACCTCTAGCTCTGGTCTCACCTCTAGCTCTAGTCTCATCTCTAGCTCAAG
This sequence comes from Oncorhynchus kisutch, assembly GCF_002021735.2. Taxonomy (NCBI): domain Eukaryota; kingdom Metazoa; phylum Chordata; class Actinopteri; order Salmoniformes; family Salmonidae; genus Oncorhynchus; species Oncorhynchus kisutch. Next base: position 7,375,632 of record NC_034188.2, read on the forward strand.
TCTCACATCTAGCTCTACTCTCACCTCTAGCTCTAGTCTCACCACTAGCTCTAGTCTCACCACTAGTTCTAGTCTCATCTCTAGCTCTAGCCTCATCTCTAGCTCTAGTCTCACCTCTAGCTCTAGTCTCACCACTAGCTCTAGTCTCACCTCTAGCTCTAGTCTCACCACTAGCTCTAGTCGCACCTCTAGCTCTAGTCTCACCTCTAGCTCTAGTCTCACCTCTAGCTCTGGTCTCACCTCTAGCTCTAGTCTCATCTCTAGCTCTAGTCTCACATCTAGCTCTACTCTCACCTCTAGCTCTAGTCTCACCACTAGCTCTAGTCTCACCACTAGTTCTAGTCTCATCTCTTGCTCTAGTCTCATCTCTAGGTCTCATCTCTAGCTCTAGCCTCATCTCTAGCTCTAGTCTCACCACTAGCTCTAGTCTCACCTCTAGCTCTAGTCTCACCACTAGCTCTAGTCGCACCTCTAGCTCTAGTCTCACCTCTAGCTCTAGTCTCACCACTAGCTCTAGTCTCACCTCTAGCTCTAGTCTCACCTCTAGCTCTAGTCTCACCACTAGCTCTAGTCTCACCACTAGCTCTAGTCTCATCTCTAGCTCTAGTCTCATCTCTAGCTCTAGTCTCACCACTAGCTCTAGTCTCACCTCTAGCTCTAGTCTCACCTCTAGCTCTAGTCTCACCACTAGCTCTAGTCTCACCACTAGCTCTAGACTCATCTCTAGCTCTAGTCTCATCTCTAGCTCTAGTCTCATCTCTAGCTCTAGTCTCATCCCTAGCAATACTCTCACCTCTAGGTCTACTCTCATCTCTAGCTCTAGTCTCATCTCTAGCTCTAGTCTCATCTCTAGCTCTAGTCTCATCTCTAGCTCTAGTCTCATCCCTAGCAATACTCTCACCTCTAGGTCTAGTCTCATCTCTAGCTCTAGTCTCATCTCTAGCTCTAGTCTCATCTCTAGCTCTAGTCTCATCTCAAGTCTAGTCTCATCTCTAGCTCTAGTCTCACCTCTAGCTCTAGTCTCACCTCTAGCTCTAGTCTCACCTCTAGCTCTAGTCTCATCTCTAGCTCTACTCTCACCTCTAGCTCTACTCTCACCTCTAGCTCTAGTCTCACCTCTAGCTCTAGTCTCATCTCTAGCTCTAGTCTCATCTCTAGCTCTAGTCTCATCTCTAGCTCTAGTCTCACCCCTAGCTCTAGTCTCACCTCTAGCTCTAGTCTCACCTCTAGCTCTAGTCTCACCTCTAGCTCTAGTCTCACCTCTAGCTCTAGTCTCATCTCTAGCTCTAGTCTCATCTCTAGCTCTAGTCTCATCTCTAGCTCTAGTCTCATCTCTAGCTCTAGAGATGTGGGGGATGTCACGTTATACCTTCAGCATGGTTGTATTCCCGGTAAACCAGGTTGTAAGGCCTTTTCAAAGTATTTTCACCTATAGGGTTCTGATGTTTTCCCCTTAATGACTCTGACCCTGGGTTAAGCCATGTTAACAGAGTGTTGTCAGTTTACGGTATCTGCATGGTATATGATTTGGTCATGCTCGATGCATTAATTCTAGCCTTTTCTCCCAGGGCCTGTATAGAAGTGGTTAGCTTGGCGGTCCTCCAACTCAATCTCATTGATTTTCCATAACAATATGAAGAACACTTTTCAGCAGTCTAGATTAATGAATTGCATCTTCAGAGTCACTTTGGCAATCCTAATGAAGGTAGATGCATTTCCCTGAGCAACATAGCTGGATTTCAATTGGTTTAAAATGTGTTGATACCCTCCTGACAACTTTTTTTTTATTTTTTATAATAATAACTAATATATTTATATATATATATATATATATATATAATATATATATATTCTCCCAGGCCAATACATCTTCCTTCGGCTTGTCAGATCACTTTAATAAAAACATATGATTCAAAGTCGGACATTTATCATCATCAAACCTGGTTCTCCATCTTTCTCTCTACAGTGGCAAGAAAAAGTACGTGAACCCTTTGGAATTACCTGGGTTTTATGCATAAATTGGTCATAACATTTTGATCTGATCTTTATCTAGGGTCACAACAATAGACAAACACAGTCTGCTTAAACTAATAACACACAAATAATTATATGTTTTCATGTCTTTATTGAACACACAGTGTAAACATTCACTGTGCAGGGTGGGGAAAGTATGTGAACCCTTGGATTTAATAACTGCTTGACCTTCCTATGGCAGCAATAACCTCAACCAAACGTTACCTGTAGATCAGACCTGCACAACGGTCAGGAGGAATTTTGGACCATTTCTCTTTACAAAACTGTTTCAGTTCAGCAATATTCTTGGGATGTCTGGTGTGAACCACTCTCTTGAGGTCATGCCACAGCATCTCAATCGAGTTGAGGTCAGGACTCTGACTGGGCCACTCCAGAAGGTCAGGCCTCTGACTGGGCCACTCCAGAAGGTCAGGCCTCTGACTGGGCCACTCCAGAAGGTCAGGCCTCTGACTGGGCCACTCCAGAAGGTCAGGCCTCTGACTGGGCCACTCCAGAAGGTCAGGCCTCTGACTGGGCCACTCCAGAAGGTCAGGACTCTGACTGGGCCACTCCAGAAGGTCAGGCCTCTGACTGGGCCACTCCAGAAGGCGTATTTTCTTCTGTTGAAGCCGTTCTGTTGTTGATTTACTTCTGTGTTTTGGGTCGTTGTCCTGTTGCATCATCCAACTTCTGTTGAGCTTCAATTGGCGGAAAGATAGCCCTATATTCTCTTGCAAAATGTTTTGATAAACTTGGGAATGTATTTTTCCCTCGATGATAGCGAGCTGTCCAGGCCCTGAGGCAGCGAAGCAGCACCAAACCATGATGCTCCCTTCACCATTCTTTACAGTTGGGATGAGGTTTTGATGTTGGTGCGCTGTGCCTTTTTTTTCTCCACACATAGTGTTGTGTGTTCCTTCCAAACTCAACTGTAGTTTCATCTGTCCACAGAATATTTGGCCAGTAGCGCTGTGGAACATCCAGGTGCACTTTTGCAAACTTCAGACGTGTTTTTTGGACAGCAGTGGTTTCTTCCGTGGTGCCCTCCAGTGAACACCATTCTTGTTTAGTGTTTTACGTATCGTAGACTCGTCAACAGAGATGTTAGCAAGTTCCAGAGATTTCTGTAGGTCTTTAGCGGACACTCTAGGATTCTTCTTAACCTCATTGAGCATTCTGCGCCGTGCTCTTGCAGTCATCTTTGCAGGACGGCCACTCCTAGGGAGAGGAGCAACAGTGCTGAACTTTCTCCATTATAGACAATTTATCTTACCGTTTACCGATGAACGTCAAGGCTTTTAGAGGTACTTTTGTAACCCTTTCCAGCTTTATGCAAGTCAACAATTCTTAATCTTAGGTCTTCTGAGATCTTTTTAGTTCGAGGCATAGTTCACGTCAGGCAATGCTTCTTGTGAATATCAAACTCAAATTTTGCAAGTGTTTTTTATAGGGCAGGGCAGCTCTAACGAACATCTCCAATCTTGTCTCATTGATTGGACTCCAGGTTAGCTGACTCCTGACTCCAATTAGCTTTTGGAGAAGTCATTAGCATAGGGGTTCACATACTTTTTCCAACCTACACTGTACATGTTTAAATTATGCATTCAATATAGACAAGAACAATACATTTATTTATGTGTTATTAGTTTAATAAGCACACTGTGTTTGGCTATTGTTAGCTATTGTTGTGACTTCGATGAAGATCAGATCAATTTATGCAGAAATTAACTACAAAGGGTTCACATACATTTTCCTGCCACTGTATCTGCATCTTCTGCTTCTTCTTCTTCTTCTTCTTCTTCTGCTTCTTCTTCTTCTTCTGCTTCTTCTTCTTCTTCTTCTTCTTCTTCTGCTTCTTCTTCTTCTTCTTCTTCTTCTTCTGTTTCTGCTTCTTCTTCTTCTGCTTCTTCTTCTGCTTCTTCTTCTGCTTCTTCTTCTTCTGCTTCTTCTTCTTCTGCTTCTTCTTCTGCTTCTTCTTCTTCTGCTTCTTCTTCTGGTTCTTCTTCTGCTTCCACCGTATGAAGATGTCTGCAGTAGATCACAATAGAGTTCTAAATAATGCATGTCATCTACTAAAGAAGCATTTTGCAGAGCGTGTAACTGTGAACATAAAATGCATAGTTCACACGGGGTTCAGTTGCATATGTCTCACGGATGTCATAACAAAAATAGGCATAACTTATAGCATAGCGGTTCATGTATTTTTTTATGTTTAATGAATGAATTCATATAAAATTAGATGAAAAATAGATGATGAAAAAAGCAAGTCCTTGAGACACATTGACTGGTGGGTTACTCAGCTGATGGACCACAGTCCATGTTCTTCACATTGAGACACATTGACTGGTGGGTTACTCAGCTGATGGACCACAGTCCATGTTCTTCACATTGAGACACATTGACTGGTGGGTTACTCAGCTGATGGACCACAGTCCATGTTCTTCACATTGAGACACATTGACTGGTGGGCTACTCAGCTGATGGACCACAGTCCATGTTCTTCACATTGAGACACATTGACTGGTGGGCTACTCAGCTGATGGACCACAGTCCATGTTCTTCACATTGAGACACATTGACTGGTGGGCTACTCAGCTGATGGACCACAGTCCATGTTCTTCACATTGAGACACATTGACTGGTGGGTTACTCAGCTGATGGACCACAGTCCATGGTCTTCTTTTCTCTTAATAATTTGACAGTTAAAATGTGCAGTCTGGGATTCAAACAACAACCAAAAATGTACTATACATGTACCAATCCCAGATTGCCCCTTTAACTCAATGAGTTTGTGAAGAGGTAAAAGACTGCTCTATGTCTTTTCACTGAATGGAAACATTTGATAATTATAAGACCTATTTTCAATACATAAAGGTGTGGTGATCAGCCCCTACATTTTACAGGTTCTGAATTGTAGCTGTTATATATATGCACACACAGTTGGGAGAACTGTATTTGATACACTGCCGATTTGCATGTTTTCCTACTTACAAAGCATGTAGAGGTCTGTCATTTTTTATCATATGGAATCTAAAACAAAAATCCAGAAAATCACATTTTATGATTTCTAAGTAATTAATTAGCATTTTATTGCATGACATAAGTATTTGATATATCAGAAAAGCAGAACTTAATATTTGGTACAGAAACTTTTGTTTGCAATTACAGAGATCATACATGTAGTTCTTGACCACGTTTGCACACACTGCAGCAGTGATTTTGGCCCACTCCTCCATACAGACCTTCTCCAGATCCTTCAGGTTTCGGGGCTGTCGCTGGTCAATACGGACTTTCAGCTCCCTCCAAAGATTTTCTATTGGGTTCAGATCTGGAGACTGGCTAGGCCACTCCAGGACCTTGAGATGCTTCTTACGGAGCCACTCCTTAGTTGCCCTGGCTGTGTGTTTCGGGTCGTTGTTATGCTGGAAGACCCAGCCATCTTCAATCCTCTTACTGAGGGAAGGAGGTTGTTGGCCAAGATCTCGCGATACATGGCCCCATCCATCCTCCCCTCAATACGGTGCAGTCTCCCTGTCCCCTTTGCAGAAAAGCATCCCCAAAGAATGATGTTTCCACCTCCATGCTTCACGGTTGGGATGGTGTTCTTGGGGTTGTACTCATCCTTCTACTTACTCCAAACACGGCGAGTTTATACCAAAAAGCTTTTTGTCTCATCAGACCACATGACCTTCTCCCATTCCTCTTCTGGATCATCCAGATGGTCACTGGAAAACTTCAGACGGGCCTGGACATGCGCTGGCTTGAGCAGGGGGACCTTGCGTACACTGCAGGATTTTAATCCATGACGGCGTAGTGTGTTACTAATGTTTTTTTTTTGAGACTGTGGTCCCAGCTCTCTTCAGGTCATTGACCAGGTCCTGCCGTGTAGTTCTGGGCTGATCCCTCACCTTCCTCATGATCATTGATGTCCCACGAGGTGAGATCTTGCATGGAGCCCCAGACTGAGGGTGATTGACCGTCATCTTGATCTTCTTCCATTTTCTAACAATTGTGCCAACAGTTGTTGCCTTCCCACCAAGCTGCTTGCCTATTGTCCTGTAGCCCATCCCAGCTGTCCTTACACAGCTCTTTGGTCTTCACCATTGTGGAGAGGTTGGAGTCTGTTTGATTGAGTGTGTGGACAGGTGTCTTTTATACAGGTAACGAGTTCAAACAGGTGCAGTTAATACAGGTAATGAGTGGAGAACATCTTAAAGAAAAACTAACAGGTCTGTGAGAGACGAAATTCTGACTGGTTGGTAGGTGATCAAATACTTATGTCATGCAATAAAATGCTAATTAATTACTTAAAAATCATACAATGTGATTTGGGGGATTTTTGTGTCAGATTCCGTCTCTCACAGTTGAAGTGTACCTATGATTAAAATAATTACAGACCTCTACATGCTTTGTAAGTAGGAAAACCTGCTAAATCGGCAGTGTATCAAATATTTGTTCTCCCCACTGTATATATATATATATATAAATAAGAGTATCACCATGCATTGAAAAAATACAACTGGTGTGGTCTTTATGGGAGATCCCATCGCCTCATTTTTTTTGAGCTCATGACCAGACAAGACTTTAAAAAATAATGTACCCCAGGGGTCCATAACAATATAAGCCAATCTTTAGGTTTCTGCTTATATGTGTTGGAAATAGAGATGGAAATAGTGTTTACTAACCATGCCACATTGGATTTACTTATTGTTATCACATAAGAGCCTCTGGTTACGAACCCATTCTCCTCCAACACACCTGACTGGCATACTAATTCATTCAGTGATGTAGAATCTGTCTGACACCCCATTCCACCCACAGAACTGTAGTCATGTGGACACTAGAATAATCATTTGTTGAACTTTCACACCAATGTTTTCGATAAGCAAAAAAAAAACACTTTTAAAGATTATTTTTTTTGCTTGGCTGTTCCTGTGAAATAACTCCCTGGTTAATGTTATCTTGTGTTCAGATACAGTGAAGCTCTCAGTGAAGTAGGATGGCTGTTCCTGTGAAATAACTCCCTGGTTAATGTTATCTTGTGTTCAGATACAGTGAAGCTCTCAGTGAAGTAGGATGGCTGTTCCTGTGAAATAACTCCCTGGTTAATGTTATCTTGTGTTCAGATACAGTGAAGCTCTCAGTGAAGTAGGATGGCTGTTCCTGTGAAATAACTCCCTGGTCAATGTTATCTTGTGTTCAGATACAGTGAAGCTCTCAGTGAAGTAGGATGGCTGTTACTGTGAAATAACTCCCTGGTCAATGTTATCTTGTGTTCAGATACAGTGAAGCTCTCAGTGAAGTAGGATGGCTGTTACTGTGAAATAACTCCCTGGTTAATGTTATCTTGTGTTCAGATACAGTGAAGCACTCAGTGAAGTAGGATGGCTGTTACTGTGAAATAACTCCCTGGTTAATGTTATCTTGTGTTCAGATACAGTGAAGCTCTCAGTGAAGTAGGATGGCTGTTCCTGTGAAATAACTCCCTGGTTAATGTTATCTTGTGTTCAGATACAGTGAAGCTCTCAGTGAAGTAGGATGGCTGTTACTGTGAAATAACTCCCTGGTTAATGTTATCTTGTGTTCAGATACAGTGAAGCACTCAGTGAAGTAGGATGGCTGTTACTGTGAAATAACTCCCTGGTTAATGTTATCTTGTGTTCAGATACAGTGAAGCTCTCTGTGAAGTAGGATGGCTGTTCCTGTGAAATAACTCCCTGGTTAATGTTATCTTGTGTTCAGATACAGTGAAGCTCTCAGTGAAGTAGGATGGCTGTTCCTGTGAAATAACTCCCTGGTTAATGTTATCTTGTGTTCAGATACAGTGAAGCTCTCGGTGAAGTAGGATGGCTGTTCCTGTGAAATAACTCCCTGGTTAATGTTATCTTGTGTTCAGATACAGTGAAGCTCTCAGTGAAGTAGGATGGCTGTTACTGTGAAATAACTCCCTGGTTAATGTTATCTTGTGTTCAGATACAGTGAAGCTCTCAGTGAAGTAGGATGGCTGTTCCTGTGAAATAACTCCCTGGTTAATGTTATCTTGTGTTCAGATACAGTGAAGCTCTCAGTGAAGTAGGATGGCTGTTACTGTGAAATAACTCCCTGGTTAATGTTATCTTGTGTTCAGATACAGTGAAGCTCTCAGTGAAGTAGGATGGCTGTTCCTGTGAAATAACTCCCTGGTTAATGTTATCTTGTGTTCAGATACAGTGAAGCTCTCAGTGAAGTAGGATGGCTGTTCCTGTGAAAAAACTCCCTGGTTAATGTTATCTTGTGTTCAGATACAGTGAAGCTCTCAGTGAAGTAGGATGGCTGTTCCTGTGAAATAACTCCCTGGTTAATGTTATCTTGTGTTCAGATACAGTGAAGCTCTCAGTGAAGTAGGATGGCTGTTCCTGTGAAATAACTCCCTGGTTAATGTTATCTTGTGTTCAGATACAGTGAAGCTCTCAGTGAAGTAGGATGGCTGTTCCTGTGAAATAACTCCCTGGTTAATGTTATCTTGTGTTCAGATACAGTGAAGCTCTCAGTGAAGTAGGATGGCTGTTCCTGTGAAATAACTCCCTGGTTAATGTTATCTTGTGTTCAGATACAGTGAAGCTCTCGGTGAAGTAGGATGGCTGTTCCTGTGAAATAACTCCCTGGTTAATGTTATCTTGTGTTCAGATACAGTGAAGCTCTCGGTGAAGTAGGATGGCTGTTCCTGTGAAATAACTCCCTGGTTAATGTTATCTTGTGTTCAGATACAGTGAAGCTCTCAGTGAAGTAGGATGGCTGTTACTGTGAAATAACTCCCTGGTTAATGTTATCTTGTGTTCAGATACAGTGAAGCTCTCAGTGAAGTAGGATGGCTGTTCCTGTGAAATAACTCCCTGGTTAATGTTATCTTGTGTTCAGATACAGTGAAGCTCTCAGTGAAGTAGGATGGCTGTTCCTGTGAAATAACTCCCTGGTTAATGTTATCTTGTGTTCAGATACAGTGAAGCTCTCAGTGAAGTAGGATGGCTGTTCCTGTGAAATAACTCCCTGGTTAATGTTATCTTGTGTTCAGATACAGTGAAGCTCTCAGTGAAGTAGGATGGCTGTTCCTGTGAAATAACTCCCTGGTCAATGTTATCTTGTGTTCAGATACAGTGAAGCTCTCAGTGAAGTAGGATGGCTGTTACTGTGAAATAACTCCCTGGTCAATGTTATCTTGTGTTCAGATACAGTGAAGCTCTCAGTGAAGTAGGATGGCTGTTACTGTGAAATAACTCCCTGGTTAATGTTATCTTGTGTTCAGATACAGTGAAGCACTCAGTGAAGTAGGATGGCTGTTACTGTGAAATAACTCCCTGGTTAATGTTATCTTGTGTTCAGATACAGTGAAGCTCTCAGTGAAGTAGGATGGCTGTTCCTGTGAAATAACTCCCTGGTTAATGTTATCTTGTGTTCAGATACAGTGAAGCTCTCAGTGAAGTAGGATGGCTGTTACTGTGAAATAACTCCCTGGTTAATGTTATCTTGTGTTCAGATACAGTGAAGCACTCAGTGAAGTAGGATGGCTGTTACTGTGAAATAACTCCCTGGTTAATGTTATCTTGTGTTCAGATACAGTGAAGCTCTCTGTGAAGTAGGATGGCTGTTCCTGTGAAATAACTCCCTGGTTAATGTTATCTTGTGTTCAGATACAGTGAAGCTCTCAGTGAAGTAGGATGGCTGTTCCTGTGAAATAACTCCCTGGTTAATGTTATCTTGTGTTCAGATACAGTGAAGCTCTCGGTGAAGTAGGATGGCTGTTCCTGTGAAATAACTCCCTGGTTAATGTTATCTTGTGTTCAGATACAGTGAAGCTCTCAGTGAAGTAGGATGGCTGTTACTGTGAAATAACTCCCTGGTTAATGTTATCTTGTGTTCAGATACAGTGAAGCTCTCAGTGAAGTAGGATGGCTGTTCCTGTGAAATAACTCCCTGGTTAATGTTATCTTGTGTTCAGATACAGTGAAGCTCTCAGTGAAGTAGGATGGCTGTTCCTGTGAAATAACTCCCTGGTTAATGTTATCTTGTGTTCAGATACAGTGAAGCTCTCAGTGAAGTAGGATGGCTGTTCCTGTGAAATAACTCCCTGGTTAATGTTATCTTGTGTTCAGATACAGTGAAGCTCTCAGTGAAGTAGGATGGCTGTTCCTGTGAAATAACTCCCTGGTTAATGTTATCTTGTGTTCAGATACAGTGAAGCTCTCAGTGAAGTAGGATGGCTGTTCCTGTGAAATAACTCCCTGGTTAATGTTATCTTGTGTTCAGATACAGTGAAGCTCTCAGTGAAGTAGGATGGCTGTTCCTGTGAAATAACTCCCTGGTTAATGTTATCTTGTGTTCAGATACAGTGAAGCTCTCAGTGAAGTAGGATGGCTGTTCCTGTGAAATAACTCCCTGGTTAATGTTATCTTGTGTTCAGATACAGTGAAGCTCTCAGTGAAGTAGGATGGCTGTTCCTGTGAAGTGAAATAACTCCCTGGTTAATGTTATCTTGTGTTCAGATACAGTGAAGCTCTCGGTGAAGTAGGATGGCTGTTCCTGTGAAATAACTCCCTGGTTAATGTTATCTTGTGTTCAGATACAGTGAAGCTCTCGGTGAAGTAGGATTTCTGTTCCTGTGAAATAACTCCCTGGTTAATGTTATCTTGTGTTCAGATACAGTGAAGCTCTCAGTGAAGTAGGATGGCTGTTACTGTGAAATAACTCCCTGGTTAATGTTATCTTGTGTTCAGATACAGTGAAGCTCTCAGTGAAGTAGGATGGCTGTTACTGTGAAATAACTCCCTGGTTAATGTTATCTTGTGTTCAGATACAGTGAAGCTCTCAGTGAAGTAGGATGGCTGTTCCTGTGAAATAACTCCCTGGTTAATGTTATCTTGTGTTCAGATACAGTGAAGCTCTCAGTGAAGTAGGATGGCTGTTCTGGTGAAATAACTCCCTGGTTAATGTTATCTTGTGTTCAGATACAGTGAAGCTCTCGGTGAAGTAGGATGGCTGTTCCTGTGAAATAACTCCCTGGTTAATGTTATCTTGTGTTCAGATACAGTGAAGCACTTGGTGAAGTATGATGGCTGTTCCTGTGAAATAACTCCCTGGTTAATGTTATCTTGTGTTCAGATACAGTGAAGCTCTCAGTGAAGTATGATGGCTGTTCCTGTGAAATAACTCCCTGGTTAATGTTAGCTTGTGTTCAGATACAGTGAAGCACTCGGTGAAGTATGATGGCTGTTACACCCTCCCCAAGCAAGACACACCACATCGCTACAGGCATCAGCGCATCACAAATCATTTCAATGATTGCATTGCAATCAATATAGTGAAACGGTGTATATTTTAGTGTTTAGCTATTGGATAAATAGACAACTTGACACATCATGAATCTAACCCTCATTTGTTTGTTGTTTTTCCACTGTATTTTAAACCCCTACTTCTTCTTGAGCTGAACAGTCAAGTCGACAATAGTTCTCCAAGAACTGGTGCAGATTTAATTGGGATTATAATTATAATTGGGAATATTTATTTATTGTTCCTTAAACATCTGTTTGGAACAGGTACATGAACCCAGAGGGATAAACAGATATGCATTCAGCCAAGAGATATCACGTTGCAAACAGGAATTAATACAACTCATGTAGCACAATGTCCCTAGGAGCTCAGTACACCATCATGCAAAGATTTGAGTTCCCAGAGGGAATCAGTTGAAGCAAAACCATGGACATTTCTTCTGATTGTTCCTTACATGTTGGGGAGAGAGATAGAGAGAGGCAGAGAGAGAGAAATTGAATTGAATTTGAGAGAGGGTTGGGAGTGAGAGATAGAGGCAGAATACCTGACCACTGTGACTGACCCAAACTTAAGGAAAGCTTTGACTATGTATAAACTCAGTGAGGATAGCCTTGCTATTGAGAAAGGCCGCCGTAGGCAGACATGGCTCTCAAGAGAAGACAGGCTATGTGCACACTGCCCACAAAATGAGGTGGAAACTGAGCTGCACGTCCTAACCTCCATTCCAATGTATGACCATATTAGAGACACATTTTTCCCTCAAAATACACAGATCCACAAATAATTTGGAAACAATCCCAATTTTGATAAACTCCCATATCTCCTGGGTGAAATCCCACAGTGTGCCATCACAGCAGCAAGATTTGTGACATGTTGCCACAAGAAAAGGGCAACCAGTGAAGAACAAACACCATTGTAAATACAACCCATATTTATACTTATTTATCATTCCCATGTTTGCTTTAACCATTTGTACATTGTTACAACACTGTATATTTACAGTGTTGAAACGTCTGTATGTGTAATGTTTGCTGATAATATTTGATTGTTTATTTCACTTTTGTATATTATCTACCTCACTTGCTTTGGCAATGTTAACACATGTTTCCCATGCCAATAAAGCCCCTTGAATTGAATTGAGAGGGTTGAGGGAGAGGATTGAGAGTGAGGGTTTAAGAGAGAGAGAGAGAGAGAGAGAGAGAGAGAGAGAGAGAGAGAGAGAGAGAGAGAGAGAGAGAGAGTTGAGAGGAGTGAGAGAGAGGGTTGAGAGGAGTGAGAGAGAGAGAGGGTTGAGAGGAGTGAGAGAGAGAGACAAGGTTGAGAGAGGGTTGAAAGAGGGTTTGGAGAGAGGGTTGTGAGAGATAGAGAGGGTTGAGAGAGAAAGGGAGGGAGAGAGAGAGAGGGTTGAAAGAGGGGTTGGAGAGAGGGAGAGAGAGAGGGTTGGAGAAAGGGAGAGAGAGAGGGTTGAGAGGGAGGAAGAGAGAGAGGGTTGAGAGAGAGAGTGAGAAGGGAGTGGGTTCAGAGAGAGAGAGAGAGAGAGAGAGAGAGAGAGAGAGAAGGATGAGAGAGGGTTGAAAGAGGGTTTGGAGAGAGGGAGAGAGAGAGGGTTGAGAGAGAGTGAGAGAGAGATGGTTGAGAGAGAGAGGGTTGAGAGAGAGAAGGTTGAGAGAGAGAGAGAAGGTTGAGAGAGGGTTGAAAGAGGGTTTGGAGAGAGGGTTTGGAGAGAGTGAGAGAGAGAGAGGGGGTTGAGAGAGAGAGGGTTGAGAGAGACGGTTGAGAGGGTTTGGAGAGAGTGAGAGAGTGAGAGAGAGAGGGTTGAGAGAGAGAGTGCGAGAGAGAGAGGGTTGAGTGAGAGAGAGGTAGGAGAGAGAGGGTTGAGAGAGAGGGTTGAGAGAGAGAGGAAGAGAGAGAACGGGGGTTGAGAGAGAGAGAGAGAGAGAGAGAGAGAGAGAGAGAGAGAGAGAGAGAGAGAGAGAGAGAGAGGGGGGGGTTGAGAGAGAGAGTGAGAGAGAGGGTTGAGAGAGAGGGCTGAGAGAGAGGGTTGAGAGAAAGAGGGTTTAGAGAGAGAGAGAGGTTGAGAGAGAGAGAGAGGGGTTGAGAGAGAGGGGGGGGGAGAGAAGGTTGAAAGAGGGTTTGGAGAGAGGGAGAGAGAGAGAGGGTTGAGAGAGAGAGAGAGAGAGAGAGGGTTGAAAGAGGGTTTGGAGAGAGGGAGAGAGAGGGTTTGGAGAGAGGGAGAGAGAGAGGGTTGAGAGGGAGGGAGAGAAAGAGGGGAGTGAGAGAGAGTGGGTTGAGAATGAGAGAGGGTTGAGAGAGAGAGAGAGAGGGTTGAGAGAGAGAGACGGTTGAGAGAGAGGGTTGAGAGAGAGGGTTGAGAGAGAGAGGCTTGAGATAGAGAGCGGGTTGAGAGAGAGAGAGGGTTGGGAGAGAGAGAGGGTTGAGAGAGAGTGAGAGAGAGATGGTTGAGAGAGAGAGAGAATGTTGAGAGAGGGTTGAAAGAGGGTTTGGAGAGAGGGTTTGGAGAGAGTGAGAGAGAGAGGGAGGGAGAGAGATACGGTTGAGAGAGAGAGGGTTGAGAGATGGTTGAGAGTGTTTGGAGAGAATGAGAGAGTGAGAGAGAGAGGGTTGAGAGAGAGAGTGCGAGAGAGAGAGGTTTGAGTGAGAGAGTGAGAGAGAGGGTTGAGTGAGAGAGAGGGTTGAGAGAGGGTTTGGAGAGAGGGTTGAGAGAGGGAGGGAGAGGGTTGAGAAAGAGGGTTGAGAAAGAGAGAGAGAGAGAGAGAGAGAGAGAGAGAGAGAGAGAGGAAGACACACAAGCACTTGATGCCTTACTAGTCTCAGAGCCCTATGGAAGCACTTGATTCCTTTCTCATCTCAGAACTGGCTGGGACCAGTATTCTACACTGTTTAGTGTTAAAACAAGATGAGCCACGGTTGGAGTTCAAGGCAAACAAATACACTCTCACTTTTCACACATGCACTTCTCTGCCACACGCACGCAAAAACACACACACACACACACGCACACACACACGCACGCACACACACACACACACACACGCACGCAAAAACACACACACGTGCACACACACACACGTGCACACACACACACGCACACGCACACGCACACACAGACACGCACGTGCACACACACACACACACACACGTGCACACACACACACACACACGTGCACACACACACACGCACACGCACAGACACACACACGCACACACACACACGCACGCACGCACACACACACACACAAAAAGAGGGAGAGCTCGAAGGCCTTGGGGCCAGGCAGCTACCACCTACATGACATTCTGAACTGCAATGTGTTTTGTGCTGTGACTTTGAAATGTAGAACATCCAGGTCAGACACAGAGAGAAGTAGATCTATCTTCCAGGTGTCAGGGCCCAACATTGATGGATGACCCTTGGTTCTTGAGTTGTGTTGGCTCCTGCGACAGCCGGTCATTAATAAACTGATTGTGACAACCCTCTCCTTTGTGTCGTGTGCTGTCTGCCTGTCTGTGTGCAGCAGCCTCCACTTCTAGATTATTTCCATGCCACTGATAATAAATACTCATAAAGCTAATGATCCCTGATTACTGCTGCAATCTTTGCCTCATTACACCGATTAGCTGCAACGGTGTAACTCGGAGGAGGCCCGCGCCTGTTTAAAAATACCATCACGAGCTCATGATGTCGCCCTGTTAGACACCTCTCAGAATTAAAACCTAACACCTTGTAACCTTATCAAACTAAGCTGCTGTCTCAACAGAAACGCAAACGACACCGTGTTAATTAATATAATGTAATCATACAAACAACATTAATGTCTAAACCTTTTTATTACCATAGTGCATCAGTGAGGAATCTGTTGTAAAAACCCGGTGCTGTAATGGGGGGTGTGTGTTCCAAACAGCTGTCTACTGTATGCCCTATATAGTGCACTGCTTTTAACACGGGCCCTGGTCAAACGTAGCACACTATCGTAGAGGATAGGGTACCGTTTGGAACACATCCATGCAGTGCCTACCGGCTCCGAGTCTTGAATGTCGGGAAGACATGGTTCATTTACAGTCCTTACGCTAGAAAATATGTCCTTCAACGTCAAAATAAAGCCTTGTGAGACCGCAGACAGATCAAACAAGCAGGCGGAGTCAGTGACCCCAATAATTTTGCAAGTTGGCTCTGGACGTTTTCCCCGAGGCTGTGCAAAGTGGGCATTTTCTCCCCCCCCCCCCGAAAATAGTGCCATGCTCCTATCTGCTTATTACAGGTTGTTGACCCACCTCCAGAGAAGGCGGACCACATGGAGCTTTATAGGAGGTCAGGCCCAATGACACAACCATCATCTCCTCTCTCCATCTCAAACAACACGAGTTGAAAGTGAAACAGAGACAAAGAAAGAATTGAAAAACCGGAGAGAAACAGAGTGAAGCCACAAAGGCACAAGGCTCGTCCTCTGAGTGGTCCGTTTTGGGAATGCAACAGACTGGTTCGTTAGCATATTTACTGTGTCAGTAAAAACAGTCTGCCCCCATCAGATCCCATGAGCTTGTAGTAATAATGTTTTTGGACAATACTGAGGTTGTGAAAGAGATACAAGGAGATACAAGCTGAATAAACTGATAATTGATTAGTCAGTTTTCAATCAAAATGTTTATTTCACCTGTGGTAAATTCAATTGATTGGACATGATTTGGAAAAGCGCACACCTGTCTATATAAGGTCACACAGTTGACAGTTCATGTCAGAGCAAAAACCAAGCCATGAGGTCGAAGGAATTGTCCGTAGAGCTCCGAGACAGGATTGTGTCTAGGCACAGATCTGGGGAAGGGTACCAAAACATTTATGCAGCATTGAAGGTTCCCAAGAACACATTGGTCTCCATCATTTTTAAATGGAAGAAGTTTGGAACCACCAAGCTCTTCCTAGAGCTGGCCGCCCAGCAAAACTGAGCAATCGGGGGACAAGGGCCTTGGTCAGGGAGGTGACCAAGAACCCGATGGTCAATTTGACAGAGCTCCAGAGTTCCTCTGTGGAGATGGGAGAACCGTCCAGAAGGACGACCATCTCTGCAGCACTCCACCAATCAGGCCTTTATAGTAGAATGTCTAAATGGAAGCCACTCCTCAGTGAAAGTCACATGACAGCCCGCATGGAGTTTGCCAAAAGGCACCAAAAGGACTCTCAGACCATGAGAAACAAGATTCTCTAGTCTGATGAAACCAAGATTGAACACTTTGGCCTGAATGCCAAAGAGTCATGTCTGGAGGAAACCTGACACCATCCCTACGGTGAAGCATGGTGGTGGCAGCATCATGCTCTGGGATGTTTATCAGCAACAGGGACTTGGAGACTAGTCAGGATCGAGTGAAAGATTAACGGAGCAAAGTACAGTGAGATCCTTGATGAAAACCTGCTTCAGAGCGCTCAGGACCACAGACTGGGGTTAAGGTTCACCTTCTAACAGGAAAATGACCCTAAGCACACAGCCAAGACAATGCTGGAGTAGCTTCAGAACAAGTCTCTGAATGTCCTTGAGTGGCCCAGCCAGAACCCGATCGAGCATCTCTGGAGAGACCTGAAAATAGCTGTGCAGCGACGCTCCCCATCCAATCTGACAGAGCTTGAGGGGATCTGCAGAGAAGAATGGGAGAAACTACCCAAATAAAGGTGTGCCAAGCTTGTAGTGTCAAGAAGACTTCGAGGCTGAAATGGCTGCCAACGGTGTTTCTATAAAGTACTGGGTAAAGGGTGTGAATGTTTATGTAAATGTCATCTTTCAGTTTTTCGTTTATTATTTTTTTAAATATATTTTCAAACATTTCTAAACATTGCTTTTTCATTATCGGGATTATTGTGTGTAGATTAATGAGGGAATAAAAAAAAAGTCTGTAACGTAACAAAATGTGATAAAAGTGAAGGAGTCTGAATACTTTCCGAATGCACCATATACATAACTACAAAATATCAGTATATTACAGTATATTACAGTATATTACAGTATATTACAGTATATTACCCAAAACAATCATATCACAATTACTCCACATTGTACTGAAACCATGTTTGGTTTCCAAAATGGTTCTCCCACTGTTCCTATAGGAGAACCCTTTTTGGTTCCAGGTAAAACCCCTTTTGGGTTCCATGTCGAACCTTCTGTGGAAAGGGTTCTACATTGAATGGGAAAGAGGAATAACCAGTCAGTTGGGATTAGGGTTAAGGTTAGGGTTAGGGGTATGAACGCTTTCTAAAGGCACTTCAGTATGGAAAGGGAAATGGGGATACCTAGTCAGTTGTACAACTGAACACATTCAAATGAAATGTGTCTTCCCGAAATATGGCTGCTTTAATCGACCTCCACGCCATTGGCGCCTGGGGAACAACTGGTTAACTGCCCTGCTCAGAGAACCAAAATGGTTCTACATGGAACCAAAAAGGGTTCTTCAAACAGTACTCCTATGGGAAAAGCCAAATAACCCTTTAAAGTTCTAGATAGTACCCCCTTTTTTTCTAAGAGTCTAGCAACAATCCCCCTTTTCTTTTTTAGTATCTACAGTATCTTCAGGGGCTGTGAAGAGATGATTTGTGCATTTCTATCACAGGGGAGGGATGAAGGGAGGGAAGAAATGAATGAACAAGGCAGTGCAACATTGATCCAGGACCCCCTAGGCTTCAATTTCACCATAGAGAAAACATGGCTAATTAGGCTAGCATGTTGCCTGTTCCAGCACAGCTGCACTGAGAGATTATACAGACAGAGGCTGCCAGCTGTTAGCCAGCTGCACTATCAGTGACTAATTGAGACCAGAACAACATTCACAGTGCAAGGCCTCACTAACTCTCTACAGCTTTAATGTGGCCTAAATGCATGGTCCACAGATAAGGTTAATGGAGGGAAACCGAAGCAGCACAGCATGGCTCGATGAGAACATGATTCAAATGTAAAGATCTATTGACCGAATTTAAGTATTGAATTTCTGAGAGCTCCCTGAGAGAGATTCAGTCTTGTACTGTATGATGATCCGTATTTTGTGGTTTATGTCTGCCTCACATCAACACCACCGTGTGAACTGACAAGTGATTGTTAATGGCTTGGTTGGCAATGCTGAGTCTGATGTCATAGACTAGGTATAACTACTACAACAACATTAGGGAAGGGCAGATCTGAAGGAGTTCTAACACAACCTAGTCTACTTTAAAAGGGAATAGGGTGCCATTTGGGATGCTCAAGGGACGCAAATTGGAGCACGGGAGGGTTCAAGTATGCAAAACAGATGCGTACTATGTTGGTACATCTTTTTTTGAAGCATGTATTATTGCATTGTATTCCAAATAATGATGTAAAAAAAATGACAAAGCTGAAGTGAGAGAAAATACACTTGCCTTTTCACATCTCATATGTTGCCTTACTTAACTCAGCAAAAAAAGAAACCGCCCTTTTTCAGGACCCTGTCTTTCAAAGATAATTTGTAAAATTCCGAATAACTTCACAGATCTTAATTGCAAAGGTTTTGAACACTGTTTCCCCATGCTTGTTCAATTAACCATAAACAATTAATGAACATGCACCTGTGGAACGGTTGTTAAGACACTAACAGCTTACAGACGGTAGGCAATTAAGGTCACAGTTATGAAAACTTAGGACACTAAAGAGGCCTTTCTACTGACTCTGAAAACCCCAAAAACCCAGGGTCCCTGGTCATCTGTGTGAAAGTGCCTTAGGCATGGTGCAAGGAGGCATGAGGACTGCAGATGTGGCCAAGGCAATAAATTGGATTGTCCATACTGTGAGACGCCTAAGACAGCGCTACAGGGAGACAAGACGGACAGGTTATTGTCCTCTCAGTGGCAGACCACATGATACAACACCTGCACAGAATCGGTACATCCGAACATCACACCTGCGGGACAGGTACAGGATGGCAACAACAACTGCCCGAGTTAAACCAGAAACGCACAATCCCTCCATCAGTGCTCAGACTGTCCGCAATAGGCTGAGAGAGGCTGGACTGAGGGCTTGTAGGCCTGTTCTAAGGCAGGTCCTCACCAGATATCACCGGCAACAATGTTACCTATGGGCACAAACCCACCTTCACTGGACCAGACAGGACTGGAATAAAGTGCTCTTCACTGACTAGTCGTGGTTTTGTCTCACCAAGGGTGGTGGTCTGAGCATTACACCGAGGCCTGTACTCTGGAGCGGGATCGATTTGGAAGTGGAGGGTCCGCCATGGTCTGGGGCGGTGTGTCACAGCATCATCAGACTGAGCTTGTTGTCATTGCAGGCAATCTCAACTCTGTGCGTTACAGGGAAGACATCCTCCTCCCTCATGTGGTACCCTTCCTGCAAGCTCATCCTGACATGACCCTCCAGCATGACAATGCCAAGACAGGAATGTCTTTGGGACCTGTTGGATTGGACTGTGAGGGCTGGGGCCATTCCCCCCAGAAATGTCTGGGAACTTGCAGGTGCCTTGGTGGAAGAGTGGGGTAACAACTCTGGTGCAGTCCATGAGGAGGAGATGCACTACAGTATTTAAAGCAGCTGGTGGCCACACCAGATACTGACTGTTACTTTTGATTTTGATCCCCCCCCTTTGTTCAGGGACACATTATTCAATTTCTGATAGTCACATGTCTGTGGAACTTGTCCAGTTTATGTCTCATCCAAACATTTACACATGTTAAATTTGCTGAATATAAACACTGTTGACAGTGAGAGGACTTTTTTTTTGCTGAGTTTACAACATTTTAATCTTGATATGTTAATAAATACATGCTGTGTTGAAACTGGCATGTTTACCTGCCTACGAACCGTAGATCGCAAGCCCATAATAAGTCAATAGGGCTAACAACTAGTATTGTTAGCTAGGCAGATAGCCACAAATAATGTTTTGCTAGCACCCACGAAGAATTGAAATCTATTCGTTTTTTTGTCATTTTTTGCCTGTTAAACAAACTATCTGGTTAGATACATTATCACAATTCACATATAGCTAGCTCATAGTCATGAAGTGAAACGGTTGCTTTGTGTAAATCTTGTTTAGTCTCTATTGCCATTGTCCTGGCAGGAAGGTGATTCATTGAATTGGTAAGTCCATATTAAGTCGATAAGGCTAACTGGCTAGCTTGCTATCCACAAAAAAATGGCAACTAGCTGGCTAGCTAGATTATTACGATTGACATATCTAACTGATAAAACGTTTGCTTTGAGCATATCTTGTTGTCATCATTGTCATTGCTAGAAGAAAGTTCAGTGAATGGGGAGGTGAAGCGTGAGGTAGGGCTTGTGCTTCTCACATGTAATGTTTGATGTGTTCTCCGCACTCTCGTCGTCACAAGAACATGCTCAAGAGAACGTGGTCGGAGAATGCACTTCGAGCGTGAGAGCACAGTACTATGCATTCTTTTTTGAGAAACACCCATTGTCTGTTAATTACACATCTACGTCGTTAAGGGTCTCAAAGAAGCGGTGGTTTCAAACTCCAGATAGACATTTACATGTTTGATCAGGCTGTTTTCTTCCTTGAAAATCCATATGATCCGTTAATTTGATCCATAATCAATACATGTTGGTGTTAATATATCAACTACTAAGCTAGCTTGCTAGCTTCTCTTTTGATCCAAATGTCTGATTGTAGTGTGAGTGTGTGAGAGTCTATCGAGTGTTGTGTCAGGCGACGTCGGCAAAAACGGATTGACAGTATGATGGACTATACAGCAGTGGCGTGGATAGTCTCTGTAGGTTGGATGGAGCCTCCCTATACACTATGTATTCCAGCAACAACAGATAACCCTCTCCTCAAAGCCACCTGTGCTTCACTCTCTTTTCCCTCACTGACAAACCATCACTACGGCACTGTATTGCTGTCAAATGCAGCCAAAATAATCTATTTTTTTCCCCCAACAGAATTTAACCACATACCTTCTACTAGCACAGGGATGCAATGTAATGTCTCCACGTATAACTAATGGGAGAAACTCTTAAATCGTCAGAGCTTATAATAAGCTTGTCAGCTTATCATATTAGCATTTAAATGTTCTTTGGAAGCATGTGAAGTCGGAGCGCTAGCTGCCATTTTGACTTGGCCATTGAAAGGGGGGGGGAAACAGCTAGTGATACTCCTGTGCAGATGCCAATTTTCATTCATCTGTTTATCCAAATTGTTTCTGACACATGACTTATTGTTATTAGTCAGTCAGACGGGTGTGAAATGATCACATGATTTACCATATGATCCTGCTGCATAGAAGCCTTATCCCGATTGCTGCATTCACCATTCTATTTCATTTCACAGGCTGGTGTAGTGAGCACAAGGAGCAGCCAGGTTTAATATATATATATATATATATATATATATATACAGTGCCTTGCGAAAGTATTCGGCCCCCTTGAACTTTGCGACCTTTTGCCACATTTCAGGCTTCAAACATAAAGATATAAAACTGTATTTTTTTGTGAAGAATCAACAACAAGTGGGACACAATCATGAAGTGGAACGACATTTATTGGATATTTCAAACTTTTTTAACAAATCAAAAACTGAAAAATTGGGCATGCAAAATTATTATTAGAGTGGGATGGGGTTCTACTAAGATTAAGTATGGAATTGTTTTTTACGTTTTAACTGTTGGATTCAAATATAATTTTTATTTTATTTTATTTTTATTTTTTACCTTTATTTAACCAGGCAAGTCAGTTAAGAACACATTCTTATTTTCAATGACGGCCTGGGAACAGTGGGTTAACTGCCTGTTCAGGGGCAGAACGACAGATTTGTACCTTGTCAGCTCAGGGGTTTGAACTCGCAACCTTCCGGTTACTAGTCCAACGCTCTAACCACTAGGCTACGCTGCCGCCCGGGATGGGGATCTACTAAGCTAAAGTATGGAATTGTTTTAAGATGTTCATACCAAGGATCATTTATCTCTTTGAATTTTAGGACCCCATTAAGAATCAATTATTTTTTATATAAAAAGTTTGATGAACCATTGAATTTGGCCTTACTGCCATGGAAACCGGATAGTCCAAAAATAAATAAAAGTATGTTTGTTATAAAGTGTATGTCCTATATCTGAGTAATCAGGAAAATATTTTTATAACTTTCCTATATCTGAGTAATCAGGAAAATATTTGTATAACTTTCTAACCCATAGTTAACAAAGGAAATTGAGTACTAAACTACTTCAATATAGAGTACCAGTCAAAAGGTTGGACATACCTACTCATTCAAGGGTTTTTCTTTATTTTTACTATTTTCTACATTGTAGAATAATAGTGGAGACATCAAAACTATGAAATAACACATATGGAATCATGTAGTAGCCAAAAAAGTGTTTAACAAATCCAAATATGCATTTAATTTGAGATTCTTCAGTAGCCACCATTTGTCTTGATGACAGCTTTCCACACTATTGGCATTATCTCAACCAGCTTCACCTGGAATGCTTTTCCAACAGTCTTGAAGGAGTTCCCACATACACTGAAAACTTGTTGGCTGCTTTTCCTTCACTCTGCAGTCCAACTCATCCCGAACCATCTCAATTAGGTTGAGGTCGGGTGATTGTGGAGGCCAGGTCATCTGATGCAGCACTCCATCACTCTCCTTCTTGGTCAAATAGCCCTTACACAGCCTGGAGGTGTGTTGCGTCATTGTCCTGGTGAAAAACAAATGATAGTTCCACTAAGAGCAAACCAGACGGGGTGGTGTATCGCTGCAGAATGCTGGGGTAGCCATTCTGGTTAAGTGTGCCCTGAATTCTAAATAAATCACACAGTCACCAGCAAAGCACCATCACCTCTCCTTCTCCATGCTTCACGGTGGGAACCACACATACAGAGATCATCCGTTCACCTACTCTGCGTCTCACAAAGATACGACGGTTGGAACCAAATATTGCTAATTTGGACTCATGAGTCCAAAGGGCAGATTTCCACTGGTCTAATATCCATGCAGTCTCTTCTGAACAGTTGATGTTGAGATGTGTCTGTTACTTGAACTCTGTGAAGCATTTATTTGAGCTGCAATCTAAGGTGCAGTTAACTTCAATAAAATTATCCTCTGCAGCAGAGGTAACTCTCGGTCTTCCTTTCCTGTGGCGGTCCTCATGAGAGCCAGTGTCATCATAGCGCTTGATGATTTTTCCAACTGCACTTGCAGAAATGTTCAAAGTTCTTGAAAAAAAATTGGGGACTGACCTTCATGTCTTAAAGTAATATGGACTGTCATTTATCTTTGCTTATTTTAGCTGTTCTTACCATATTATGGAGTTTATGTTTTGCCAAATAGGGCTATCTTCTGTATTCCACCACTACCTGATTGGCTCAAACACATTAAAAAGGAAAGCAATTCCACAAATTAACTTTTGACAAAGCACACCTGTTCATTGAAATGCATTCCAGGTGACTACCTCATGAAGCTGGTTGAGAGAAGGCCAATAGTGTGCAAAGCTGTCATCAAGGCAAAGGGTGGCTACTTTGAAGAATCTCAAATATAAAATATATTTTGGTTTTGGTTACTACATGATTCCATATGTGTTATTTCATAGTGTTGATGTCTTATTCTACAATGTAGAAAATAGTAACAAAAATAACGAAAAAACCCTTGAATGATTAGGTGTGTCTAACCTTTTGACTAGTACCGTATACGTCCATAAACCATTTTAACTGGTATCGGGTTGCCTTCAGACAAAATGTGTTTGTGAGAGTCTGACCTTTCTACAGAGGGGTCATGTTAGTGTGTAACCCAAGCGGTTCAGACGCTACAGACAGAAGATGGCAGATTGGCTGAATTAGAGATGTGTCCAACCAATGATCTGTCTCAGCGAGATACAACACTAAGCAAGTGATCATTTTCAAGATTGACAGAGATTATTAAACAGAAGTAATTATAGTCGTTGGTACAGAACAATAATATCCTGCATACTAAAGTATTAATGAGGGAGATTAAAATAGGCCTATCCATTAAAACACTGATCTTTCGTTCCATCTTAACAGGGAGGATATAAGATTCATAAGCCTTTGATTTGGTAGGAAATGGAGAGAAGAGACGAAGACGAATATCTGTTAAAAACTAGATCCGCTCCCCCTCAGAGAGGAACGTCTGTTAAAGACTGGATCCTCTCCCCCTCAGAGAGGAACGTCTGTTAAAAACTGGATCCGCTCCCCCTCAGAGAGGAATGTCTGTTAAAACCTGGATCCGCTCCCCCCTCAGAGAGGAACGTCTGTTCACTAACACATCACTTACAGTTGACCTAGCAGAATTGGCAACCAATGATCTGTCTCAGCGAGATACAACACTAAGCACGTGATAATTTTCAAGATTGACAGAGATTATTAAACAGAAGTAATTTGACTGCTAGGTAGCTCTAGCAGAATTTCACTAACTGACTAGTTGGAAAGGTGACACGTTGAAAGTCATTGAGCTCTTCAGTAAGGCCATTCTAATGCCAATGTGTGTCTATGGAGATTGCATGGCTGTGTGCTCGGTTTTATACACCTGTCAGCAACGGGTGTGGCTAAATTAGCCAAATCCACTCATTTGAAGGTGTGTCCACATTTTTTTTAATGTTACCTTTATTTAACTAGGCAAGTCAGTTAAGAACAATTTCTTATTGTCAATGACGGCCTAGGAACAGTGGGTTAACTGCCTGTTCAGGGACAGAACGACAGATTTGTACCTTGTCAGCTCGGTGGTTTGAACTTGCAACCTTCCGGTTACTAGTCCAACGCTCTAACCACTAGGCTACCCTGCCGCCCCCACATACTTTTGTATATATAGGTAATCCGTCATATGCTGTTATCTAATGGCCATTAAGAGGAAAGTACACTTTTTATACAATTCTATATCTATTATTCAATTTCATTAATGCCCTAGTTATTTTAAAATATGAATTATGCGCCGTTATCTGTTATCTAATGGCCATTAAGAGGAAAGTACACTTTTTATACAATTCTATATCTATTATTCAATTTCATTAATGCCCTAGTTATTTTAAAATATGAATTATGCGCCGTTGTTCAATGTAAAAGTTATTTGCTATGACCATTGTGCTTTAAAAAACACAAATTATATCTTACATTGGATTTAATAGGTATTCAATTCAAACATTTACATTACAATTTGTGTTTATGATAAAGGATTTTAAGTGTAATCAGTGAGAAATAGGAATTCTATCGTCAATCCTAGATGGTCTCTTTGATTGTGTCAAAATAGGTGATTGTACAATATTATATTGCCAGAAGCAAATTAAACATAAAATCAGAGGCATGATTATTGTTTGGAACAATGTGATAAAGAAGTACATAACACCAGACCAGAATTAGACCAGACCATATTTAACATTTACAAGCTCTGGAACTTCAATATTTCAGTCACGATTAGCACGACAGATAGTATTAACAATCGACAGTTAAAAATAACACCTGAGCTATTTTTGTAAAATATTTACCAGCATTGTTTTCCTTTTTTCTAAACAAAAGGGAATGTTCGCAGAACGCACCAATTTCTGAGCATTAGCTGATTCAATTATATATGGATCAATGAGTTTACTGAGTGAAACATCAGTAATGAACACCACTCAACATGTATTTTCCTGCTGCGTGTCTTCTTCTTCACAACTACGGCACATCTCATAATGAGTTACCGTATAGCTGCATAATGCAATGACCTCTAAGTGTTCTCCAGATGGAGCCTAGATTCTTAGAAAACAATCGTTATGAATCACAGAGGACACAATCCCACCTATCAGTGTCTTTATAGACACCAGTACAATATATATCCTATCTGTGACTTTATAAACACCAGTACAATATATATCCTATCTGTGACTTTATAAACACCAGTACATTATATCTCATAATACCTCTTCTGGAATTACCTTCATGTGTTGTTAGATTTTTTGGAAATCACATTCGATTCCAAACCCACCTAATAGTTACTGGCAAAATTCTACACAGGCTGTTTATTTATGAATGTGTGTCACGCCCTGACCTTAGAGAGACATTATATTTCTCTATTTGGTTAGGTCAGGGTGTGATTTGGGGTGGGCATTCTATGTTGTTTGTTTCTATGTTTTGGGTATGGTTCTCAATCAGGGACAGCTGTCTATCGTTGTCTCTGATTTGGAATCATACTTAGGCAGCCTTTTTTTCTTTTGGTAGTTGTGGGTAGTTGTCTTCGTTTGTGCATGTGTAGCCTTACGGAGCTTCACGTTCGTTTTTGTTGTACTATTGTTTTGTTGGCGACATTTGCAAATAAAGAAAAATGTACGCTCACCACGCTGCACCTTGGTCCATTCCATACGACGATCGTGACGATGTTATTTATTTGATTAAGTGTATATTGTATAATGTATATTTTACACCGAAAATGGATACAAAATCAATGTTAAGTTCCACATGAGTAAGAGGTAAGGACAAATATTGTTTCAATGTTTCAATAGTTCAGAGAGAGATTAACCTTTTCCCTTCGATGGCAAATCATATGTGTGGAAGAGAGATAAGGAAATACCAAAGCTCTTGGTTCGCTTCCTCATACGTGTGAAGAGATCAGAAGTGTATTCAAATTGAAATGACAGACATGAATTATAAAACCCAGTGACATTTTCAGAAACCTTTGATTTTCCTGGTGTCTGTTTTACAGGGGTTTTAAACTTGACCAACTCCATGAGAGGCCTTTCACCCAATGAGTCATGCCAGGTACCACAGAATTAAATAGAACACTAGAATGGATTTTGGCATTACTGACAACATGACCATGGGACAGCCATCTTGGTCAGGGTAGCAACATGGCCACAGGACTGCCATCTTGGGCAGGGTGGCAACATGGCCACAGGTCAGCCATCTTGGGCAGGGTGGCAACATGGCCATGGGACAGCCATCTTGGGCAGGGTGGCAACATGGCCACAGGACTGCCATCTTGGGCAGGGTGGCAACATGGCCACAGGACAGCCATCTTGGGCAGGGTGGCAACATGGCCACAGGGCAGGAATCTCTTTGCCAGGTACGCTTTGGTTGGACATTTATTGTGTACACAGCTTCGTTAGGTACTAGATAGTTGTGGTGTTCTTTATTTTCTTGATATTTAAAGTGGTTAAGTTTACACAGAAAGATGTTAAAGTCAACAGGTGAAGATTTCTGTTAATGACATATCACAACAGCGAGTTTTAGAGTTATAGGAACCATTCTATTCATGTAAATTGTGAAAAGGAGGCCATCCTTTAATCAAGGTTTATACCAATGTCAAATTCAATAACTTTTCAGGGACTTTCTTTTAAAGAACTTCATTGTAATTTTCAAGGACCTCAACGTTATACAATTGTATAATTTACCAGGCAAGTCAGTTAAGAACAAATTCTTATTTTCAATGACGGTCTAGGAACAGTGGGTTAATTGCCTGTTCAGGGGCAGAACGACAGATTTGTACCTTGTCAGCTCGGGGGTTTGAACTTGCAACCTTCCGAGTACTAATCCAATGCTCTAACCACTAGGCTACCCTGCCGCCCCGATATAGTTGTACCCCCCCCCCAAAAAAACATGCAAAAACTGTAAAACAAAACAAACAAGTACACCATTACCACTTTAAGAATAATGCATGTTTTCCGGCTTTGCCAATGCACTGGAATTCAAATGACCATTACATTCTAAAACCAAACAAAAATGTAAACGCAACATGTAAAGTGTTGGTCCCATGTTTCATGAACGGAAATTAAAAGATCCCAACATTTGTCTATATGCCCAAAAAAGCTTTTTTTCTCTGAAATGTTGTGCACAATTTTGTTAGCATCCCTGTTAGTGAGCATTTCTCCATTTCCAAGATAATCCATCAACCTAACAGGTGCGGCATATCAAGAAGATGACTAAACAGCATGACCATTACACAGGTGCACCTTAGGCTGGGCACAATAAAATGCCACTCTAAAATGTGCAGTTTTGTCACAACACAATGCCACAGATGGCACTAGCTTTGAAGAAGCATAATGAACGCACAGATAATTAATAAGGGAGCAGGAGAACATGGCTAAAATAATTACAAGGGACTTTTGAGACACCAAATTTTGGCCATTTTTAAGGTAGACCTATTCCAAGTACTTCAAGTTCAAATAAGCTACTTCAAGTCCCTTGTAGTGTTTAAAATTGCAGGTGTAACAGGGAAAACAAAATGTTTTTCGTAATGTTATTTCATTACCAGATCACAGTGTGTATAAGTCCACTAGGCTGTGTAATCTGTTGTTTTATTATCCAGAAGAATTCATGGGAATGGCTTCGGGTGTACCGCAATAGACTATCCTACACAATTACGCACAGTAGACTCAGTGTCCAATTCGTAGCAACAAAAAAAAACACATGAAAACATGAAGTCATTACCCTGATGCTTTCTCTGTTAAATCTAGCGAGACCCTGCTGTAAATCAAGCAGACTACAACAGATGATCAACATCAAGTCACAAGGGATGTTAGATCCAATGTGGATCCAGGCGCAACTGATACACCAAAGTATTCTGGACATTCCTCTCAAACACATTCTTTCCAGCACTTGGGCTGTTGTTGCATTGCACGTGCTATCATAACATCATAACAGCTGTTTGTTTGTCACTTGACTGTCATTACAAAAATGACTTACTGGATCAGATGATGGTGTGTGAGAATATCACAGCAAAACTAATCAGATGGACTCCAAATGTGCATCCAACAAGTATTATTAATAATTATTGAAGAACCACGATAAGGACATTATTCATTTAGTTTTAACCCTTAGCCTACAAATGCTGCGTCCCCACGGAAATTTAATTAACATGATAAAAAAAATCCCGGTCAAAATCCATCTGTTTAAGCTAGAGATACATTTGTATATATAGTGTATGTGGACAACGCTTCAAATTAATGGATTCAGATGTTTCAACCACACACGTTGTTGAAAATTGAGCACACGGCCATGCAATCTCCATAGACAAACATTGGCAGTAGAATGGCCTTACTGAAGAGCTCAGTGACATCCAACATAACACTGTCATAGGATACTACCTTTCCAACAAGTCAGTTTGTCAAATTTCTCCTCTGCTAGAGCTGCCCGCAGTCAACTGCAAGTGTCGTTATTGGGAAGTGGAAACATCTAGAAGAAACAACGGGCTCAGCCGCGAAGTGGTAGGCCACACTATCTCACAGAATGGAACAGTCGATTGCTGAAGCGTGTAGTGCGTCAAAATCATCTGTCCTCGGTTGCATCACTCACTACCGATTTCCAAACTGTCTCTGGGAGCATCGTCAGCAAAATAACTGTTCGTCAGGACCTTCATGAAATAACATTCGGTAGCTCCTACTTATACATTCGTATTTAGCTAGTCAGCTGTATTCATGTAAATTTCCTATTACTTGTGCTAATTTTGTTAGCATTCTGTTAATAGATGCCCAAATGGGATTTTTTCATAGTTTTTGGTCGCCCCCTTGTGTACTAAGCCGGTAATACCGCAAATCCCGGGTTGAGAGAAGGACGATATGACGATATGAACATCTGCATACCGCCCAAACCTAACTAGTACCCTAGTTTATAGAAAGACCCATGATGGTAAACATCAGTCTGAACGAGCATCTTTATTAATTTTTTTATATATTTTTATTTCACCTTTATTTAACCAGGTAGGCCAGTTGAGAACAAGTTCTCAATTACAACTGCTACCTGGCCAAGATAAAGCAAAGCAGTGCGACAAAAAACAACACAGAGTTACACATAGGATAAACAAAAGTACAGTCAATAACAGAATAGAAAAGTCTATATACAGTGTGTGTAAATGGAGTACGGAGGTAAGGCAATAAATAGGCCGTCGTAACGAAGTAATTACAATTTAGCAAATTAACACTGAAGTGAAAGATGTACAGATGATAATGTGCAAGTAGAAATACTGGTGTGCAAAAGAGCAAAACGTAACGGCATTCAGAGGAAGAAGGACCAAGGTGCAGCATGGAACGTGTTCATCCTTCATTAGTTGAACTGAACACTGAATAGCTAAACAACAAAGAGAACAACCAAAACAGTTCTGTCTGGTGCAGACAAAAACAGAAAGCAACTACCCACAACCTAAGGTGGCAAAACAGGCTACCTAAATATGATTCCCAATCAGAGACAACGAAAGACAGCTGTCCCTGATTGAGAACCATACCCGGCCGAAACATAGAAATACAAAAACCTAGACATACAAACATAGAATGCCCACCCAAATCACACCCTGACCAAACAAAAATAGAAACATACAAAGCAATCTACGGTCAGGGCGTGATGCAAAAAAAAGTATATAAAAACAATATGGGGATGAAGTAGGTAATTGGGTGGGCAATTTACAGATGGGCTATGCACAGCTGCAGCTATCGGTAAGCTGGTCAGACAGCTGATGCTTAAAGTTAGTGAGGGAGCTACGTATAAGTCTCCAACTTCAGTGATTTTTGCAATTCGTTCCAGTCACTGGCAAAAGAGAACTGGAAGGAAAGGCGGCCAAAGTGGGTGTTAGCTTTGGGGATGACCAGTGAGATATACCTGCTGGAGCGCGTGCTATGGGTGGGTGTTGTTATGGTGACCAGTGAACTGAGATAAGGCAGAGCTTTACCTAGCAAAGACTTATAGATGACCTGGAGTCAGTGGGTCTGGAAACGAATATGAAGCGAGGGCCAGCCGACGAGAGCATACAGGTTGCAGTGGTGGGTGGTATATGGGGATTTGGTTACAAAATAGAATGCACTGTGATAGACTGCATCCAGTTTGCTGAGTAGAGTGTTGGAGGCTAGTTTGTAAATTACATCGCCGAAGTCAAGGATCGGTAGAATAGTCCGTTTTACGAGGGTATGTTTGGCAGCGTGAATGAAGGAGGCTTTGTTGTGAAATAGCAAGCCGGTTCTAGATGTAATTTTGGATTGGAAATGCTTAGTATGAGTCTGGAAGGAGAGTTTACAGTCTAGCCAGACACCTAGGTATTTGTAGTTGTCCACATATACTAGGAAGGAACCGTCCAGAGTAGTGATGCTAGTCGGGCGGGCGGGTGCGGGCAGCAATCGGTTGAAGAGCATGCATTTTGTTTTACTAGCATTTAAGAGCAGTTGGAGGCCACGGAATGAGTATTGTATGGTATTGAAGCTTGTTTGGAGGTTTGCTAACACAGTGTCCAAAAAATGGCCAGATGTATACAGAAGGGTGTCCTCTGCATAGAGGTGGATCAAGGAATCAGCCGCAGCAAGAGCGACATCATTGATATATACAGAGAAAAGAGTCTGCCATGGAATTGAATGCTGTGGTACACCCATAGAGACTGCCAGAGGTCCGGACAAAAGGCCCTCCGATTTGACACACTGAACTCTATCTGAGAAGTAGTTGGTGAACCAAGTGAGGCAGTCATTTGAGAAACCAAAGCTGTTGAGTCTGTCAATAAGAATTCGGTGATTGACAGAGTCGAAAGCCTTTGCCAGGTCGATGAAGACGGCTGCACAGTACTGTCTTTTATCGATGGCGGTTATGATATTGTTTAGGACCTTGAGCATGGCTGAGGTGCACCCGTGACCAGCTCGGAAACCGGATTGCACAGCGGAGAAGGTACGGTCGGATTCGAAATGGTCAGTGATCTGTTTGTTAACTTGGCTTTCTGAGACTCTAGAAAGGCAGGGCAGGATGGATATAGGTCTGTAACAGTTTGGGTCTAGCGTGTCTCCCCCTTTGACGAGCGGGATGACCGCGGTAGCTTTCCAAACTTTTTGGAATCTCGGACGATACGAAAGAGAGGTTGAACAAACTAGGGTTGCAACAATGTCGGCGGATAATTTTAGAAAGACAGGGTCCAGATTGTCTAGCCCAGCTAATTTGTATGGGTCCAGGTTTTGCAGCTCTTTCAGAACATCTTCTATCTGGATTTGGGTGAAGGAGAAGCTGGGGAGACTTGGGTAAGTAGCTGTGGGGGATACGGGGCTGTTGGCCCGGGGTTGGGGTAGCCAGATGGAAAGCATGGCCAGCCGTAGAGAAATGCTTATTGAAATTCTCGATTATCATGGATTTATTGTTGGTGACATTGTTTCCTAGCCACAGTGCCGTGGGCAGCTGGGAGGAGGTGCTCTTAGTCTCAATGGACTTTACAGTGTCCCAGAACTTTTGTGAGTTTGTATTACAGGATGCAAATTTCTGTTTGAAAAAGCTATCCTTTGCTAACCTAATTGACTATTTGTATTGGTTCCTGACTTCCCTGAAAAATTGCACATCCTGGGGACTATTCAATACTAGTGCAGTACGCCACAGGATGTTTTTCTGCTGGTCGAGGGCAGTCAGCTCTGGAGTGAGCTCTATCTGTTCTTAGTTATAGATTATTTTAAATGGGCATGCTTATTTAAGATGGTGAGGAAATTACTTTTAAAGAACAAACAGGCATCCTCAACTGATGGGATGAGGTCAATATCCTTCCAGGATACCTGGGCCAGGTCGATTAGAAAGGCCTACTCGCAGAAGTTTTGTAGGGAGCGTTTGACAGTGATGAGGGGTGGTCGTTTGACCGTGGACCCATAACAGATGCAGGCAAAGAGTCAGTGACCACTGAGATCCTGATTGAAAACAGCAGAGGTGTATTTGGAACGCATGTTGGTCAGGATAATATCTATGAGGGTGCCCATGTTTATGGATTTAGGGTTGTACCTGGTGGGTTCCTTGATGATTGAGGCCATAACGCTTAGATTGTAGGTGTTATTCTAGGTGTTATTCTACCTTATTTATAAGATTCTTAGAAGTTGAACATCCCCCAGGTTTGCCTAACTTCAGTTGAACTACAGTTTAGACTCTAGAAGAAAGATACTGTTTAGGAGGCCACCGATATTATATAACACATTTACAAAGTGAAAATGAGGCCCGTACGGTGTCCATAATATGACTCAGCAGTACATATTAGGACCAGAACTTTAGCAGTGACATCACACCTCCAGGGCCACCGCTGCCAACTTGTTCTTCTTCTGAAACTCCCATTAGTTTCTGATCCAAAAAGTTCCAGCCTTCCAGGGTGGCTGCTTGGTTTATTGCTTAATAAGTTGGTGAAGTCAGTGTCACCATGGAGCTTGTGGAGTTCTGGCCAAACTTTAGCCAATCATGATAGTTAGGCAGCTAGACCAGGGAAAGATACATTTTAGTCTTTGGAAATCAAAAAACTGCTTCTGTTTAGTCAGGTGTGGAACACTAGGGTGATTAGGCACTCATATGACAGGCATGGATGTTAGAAGCCAAGCAGAACTAACAATACTTCTGATCTCTGTGGGCCAATTAGCCTTAGAGTTCTCATGTAAACCCTTCATAAAGAGCCTGTGAATAGAGGCCATTACAGAGGGAGAGAGAGCCATGGCAGGCTTGTCAGGCGAGCCGTGTCTCAAGTGGTTATCACCCTGTCCAGTCATGCCTAAAGTCGTAACGGGTGAAAATGTTCAGCCACCATATGTGATGTTGAGTGGGACCAGAGCAGGCAATACAGACCAGACCATAACAGTCTGGATGGAACATTACAGTAATAGCCAGTCATTTGGATGAGTCGTTGGTGAAAACACACATGGTTGATTGGTTGTTCGCATCATCATCAACATCATCATCATCATTCTTGATATAGTCTCAACATTGTTCACTGATCGCTTTAAAACATTATGTCCTAGTAGGAACACATTCAAATATGTCTATATTGGCATTAGATGTTCCTTTCAAATTAATTTGCATTTGGGATTCAAAGAATGTCAAAAAAATAATTGGAACACTTCACGCATGCTTGTTAGTGTAGGGAGAGTTAGGTGTGTGGGCCTGTGTGTTTTGCTGTAGGGAGTCAGGTGTGTGGGCCTGTGTGTGTTGGTGTAGGGAGAGTTAGGTGTGTGGGCCTGTGTGTGTTGGTGTAGGGAGAGTTAGGTGTGTGGGCCTGTGTGTTTTGGTGTAGGGAGAGTTAGGTGTGTGGACACTAGTCTATCACCTGTTTCTGTAGTGTTAGGCAGCTTGATGTACCAGTACACCCCCTGGACAGGACACTAGTCTCTCTCCTGTTTCTGTAGTGTGAGGCAGCTTGATGCACCAGTACACCCCCTGGACAGGACACTAGTCTCTCTCCTGTTTCTGTAGTGTGAGGCAGCTTGATGTACCAGTACACCCCCTAGACAGGACACTAGTCTGTCTCCTGTTTCTGTAGTGAGGCAGCTTGTGGTACCAGGACAGGACAGGACACTAGTCAGTATGGTGACAGCCTGTACAGTGCGCTTATCTTTACCATTGCTTTGAATTGATACATCAAATAAAATTCTAATTGTATTTGTTCCCCGAATACAATAGGTGTAGAGGCTTACTTACAAGCTTTTAAAACCAACAATGCAGTTTTAAGAAAAAAATACCCCCCAAAATAAATATATAAATATATATATTACAAAAATAAGAAGAAATAAAAGTCAACAAATAATTAAAGAGCAGCAGTGAAATAGCAAATCAAATCAAATTTTATTTGTCACATGCAGATGTTAATGCGAGTGTAGCGAAATGCTTGTGCTTCTATTTCCGACAATACAGTAATAACCAACGAGTAATCTAACCTAACAATTCCACAACTACTACCTTATACACACAAGTGTAAAGAGATACCTATTGAAGTGAATTAGATGATGAGCATCGTCTCAGTTGGTAACTGTTAATGACTTACATCAGCAAACCAGTTGCTTTTAGTGTAAAGAGATTTTAACTAAGAGTCTACGAGTATGTCTTGTGTACGACCTTCCACCTTTCCGATTCTCATGTCGTTTGCAACTGACCTTAGAGCAAGGCACTAAAGTCCCTCTAGATAAGAGCGACTGCTACAGTAAATGACTAAAACAATTATAATAATAGATATATATATATAGAATATTTAGATTTGCGTCCTAAACTTAGGTCTGTCCCCTATTCCCTAAGTAGTGCACTTCTTTTGGACCAGGGTCCTATAGGGAATAGGTTACCATTTCTGAATAGACAGGAATCCGTTAACGCAGCAGGAGGAGCAGCTGCTTCCCTGATTGGTTGAACAGATGGAGTTTTTGATGATAGCAGGATTGATTATAGTGTAGGGAGCAACTGTATTTTCTTAGACACTTGCTCACTTGATAGGAGGTTAGTTAGATGAATAGCAACATCACTCAACCGGCCTGCATGGGGTAAGGCGTGCAGCCACATCGTTCTAGCGGCCTGCATGGGGTAGGCCTATGTTTTAGGCTTACACCTGGAAATACAGAACCAGCAACATGAGAAACCGCTTCATAGCTTCCTTCGGGATGAAGGGATCGTTCAGAGATAAATGACCCCACGGTGTTGATAGATACGGCGAAATACATTTGGCTTTAAATGAAAATTGCAGTAGTTCAACTCAAGAGATATCTGTTCAAGTCCCATGATTTTCTGTGTGGATACACAACACTTGTGCAATTTCATCTCCCACAAAATCTGACATGAATGGCTAGGCTCTATTAACTGAGACGGAGAGGCCTTCGGCTGGTCTGTAACTACTGCTATTAATCTATATACTGTAGCTACTGTAGTTGTTGCTGTATCAAGATGTATGAAATAACAGAATTGTCCGTCCGTTCGTTCGTTCTAAAAAATATAATAAAAAATAAAACCATTATAATGTTGGTGTATTGAACACGATTTTAGACTCACAATCAATTTGTGATGTTGTGAAATTTGTGCAGATATTATGAGAAAGTGTATTGTCATTTCTGACGTGGTAGTACACTGTATATCCATTCACTTCTATGGTTATAGTTGATGGTGATGTAACCTGATAGTGGTTATAGTTGATGTTGTTGTAACCTGATAGTGATTATAGTTGATGGTGTTGTAACCTGATAGTGATTATAGTTGATGTAACCTGATAGTGATTATAGTTGATGTATCCTGATAGTGATTATAGTTGATGTAACCTGATAGTGATTATAGTTGATGTAACCTGATAGTGGTTATAGTTGATGTAACCTGAGAGTGATTATATTTGATGGTGATGTAACCTGATAGTGATTATAGTTGATGGTGATGTAACCTGATAGTGATTATAGTTGATGGTGATGTAACCTGATAGTGATTATAGTTGATGGTGATGTAACCTGATAGTGGTTATAGTTGATGGTGATGTAACCTGATAGTGATTATAGTTGATGGTGATGTAACCTGATAGTGATTATAGTTGATGTAACCTGATAGTGATTATAGTTGATGTTGTTGTTATCTGACTATGATTATAGTTGATGGTGATGTAACCTGATAGTGATTATAGTTGATGTTGTTGTTATCTGACTATGATTGTAGTTGACGGTGTTGTAACCTGATAGTGGTTGAATTTCCCTGACTATTTCTCCTTGTGTTACAACACGCTGTATGGTTCGTTTTGAATACGTGCACATTATAGTAGCTAGAACTCTCCTCCTGACATCCCATTTGTTACAATTCTGTTGTTCTTGTAACCCATCGAGCAATTCCATAGTTTTTAACAAACACTGTTAATCATGTTTCCACGGTGACTGATGTGTCTCGGTGGAGGAAGGTCATTGGTCAAGAGCCTCTGTCAACAGGTCCACCATTGAAAGGGACACCGCTTCTAGCGCTTGGATCTCAAAAGCTACAATTTTTTTTTAAAGATATCGTTCTCGAATTGCAGTAGGTATCTTATATAATTGTATATGCGGTAGGTACCGTATATAATGTTAGATGCAGTAGGTACCTTAAATAATGTTAGATGCAGTAGGTATCTTATATAATGTTAGATGCAGTAGGTACCTTATATAATGTTAGATGCAGTAGGTACCGCATATAATGTTAGATGCAGTAGGTACCGCATATAATGTTAGATGCAGTAGGTACAATTTATATCTTTAGGTGCAGTAGGTACCTTATATATATATATGGCTATAGTGCCACTGAAGCTTAAAATTGAACAATACCTAAGACTTGGCCTGATCATCTTAACAGTGTTTACAGTATGAAAGTTCCATGTATTAAATATACTGTTTAGAGAGAAGAGTGGATGTAACTCATGGATACAGTATGTATATATTTCCTACTTGACTTCAGGAAGTAGTCCCGACCTTTGACTTCTTTCTCATTTTGTTGTGTTACGGCCTGCATTTAAAAACAAATATTACATTTAGATGTTTCGGGGTCACTGGTCTACACACAAACCCCCACAACATCAAAGTGGAATTATGTTTTTATTTTATTTTATTTACGTATACAAATGAATTACAAATGAAAAGATGAAATGTCTTGAGTTATTAAGTATTTTAACCCCTTTGCCTAAATAAGTTCAGGAGTAAACATTTGCTTTAACAAGTTACATAATAAGGATCATGGTGTTTAACATGATTTTTGAATGACTACCTCACCTCTGTACCCCACACATACAGTTATATGTAAAGTCAATTATATGTGAATTTCAAACACAGATTCAACCACAAAGACCAGGGAGATTTTCCAATGGTTCATAAATAAGGGCACCTATTGGAGAATAAAATGAAAAGCAGACATTGAATATCCCTTTTGAGCATGGTATTAATACCAAAACAATTAACAAAGTGAAAAAATTAAGGCTGTACTGAAAAAAATATTCCAAAATATGCATCCTGTTTGCAACAAGCCATTAAAGTAAAACTTCCATAAATGTAGCAAAGAAATTAACTTCATGTCTTGAATGCAAAGTGTTATTTTTATGGCGAATCCAATACAACATATTACTGCAACACTGTAACACTATCCATACCACTCTCTACATAGTGGTGGCTGCCTCATGTTATGGGTATATTTGCAATTGTTGAGGACTGGGGAGTTTTTTCAGGATAAAAAATAAACTGAATGGAGCTAAACACAGGCAACATCCTATAGGAAAACCTGGTTCAGTCTACTTTCCACCAGTCACTGGGGGGAAAATTCACCTTTCAGTAGGAACTTAACTTAAAACACAAGGCCAAATCTACACTGGAGTTGCTTCCCAAGAAGACAGTGAATGTTGCTGATTGGTCGAGTTACAGTTTTGACTTAAATCTACTGGTAAATCTATGGAAAAACTTCAAAATGGTTGACTAGCAATGATCAACAATCAATTTGAAAGATCTTGAAGAAGTTTGAAAATAATAATTGGCAAATGTTGCACAATCCCTGTGTGGAAAGCTCTTACCCAGAGACTTACCCAGAAAGACTGATGGCTGAAAATTGCTGCTATGAGGTGATTCCACAAAGTATTGACTCAGGGGTGTGAATACTTATATAAATGAGATATTGCTGTATTTAATTGTCAATACATTTGCAAAAAAAAAAATGAAAAACATATTTTCACTTTGTCATTTTATGGGGAATTTTGTTTAGGTAGGTGAAAGGAAAAATCGATCCATTTTGAATTCAGGTTGTAACAACAACCAAGTGTGGAATAAGTCAAGGGGTATGAATACTTTCTGAAGGTTCTGTATATCTAATTGTAAGTTGCTCTGGATAAGAGTGTCTGCTAAAAGACTCCAATGTAAAATGTAGGTTGAATATGCTGCTTAGAGAGTAGGACCAGGACACTAAGTGTTCATTCCACACCATGACCCACAAATTGTCCTTTAAACACAATTCATGAGTGGCATTCTACGTCGAGCATTTCACAAATTCTTCTATCTCAGTTAAATGTCCGCCATAAACCTGCATGGCGCTGCCAGACGTTATATTTATTGGTCTAAATGGTAATGTCTTTAGAGCCAAGACATTTGATGTTTCACCATTAAATCAGAGATAAAGCATGTAACATTCTAATGATATTTACCAACAGCTGTTATACTGCTGCTTGCCTGGGAGGGGGGAGGGGGGAGGAGGGGGGAGGGGGTAGGGGGGAGGGTGGGGGGGGGGGGGGGGGGGCAGCCAGTCTACTGTTTATAGCCCCAGTGGTTGTCTTCATTGATTCCATCAGGGAAAAATAGAATCAATAAAAATATCAGTCAGTAGAGATGTTCCTAAACAATATTTTCATCTTTAAAGGGCAAACAAGTCCAAAGTGTTAACACCTTTGATGCGTTATATTACATACATAGAAACAATGGATATCTACAAACCCTTTGGAGCTGACAAAGGAACAAACGCAATTTTCAAAATCCCACTTGCTCAAAATTCCACTTGCCAGAACTTGGGACTCCATGATGATGCTGT